>NC_057808.1:273465030-273484735 GCF_018294505.1 Triticum aestivum
GTTGAAGATGAACTGCAGGCCCTTGATTTCGTATCCAACGGCTGCAAAATCGACTGACCAGAGATGAAAAAGTCAGTCGACTGACGTGTAGCCTCACCTCTAGTGCGTTTAGTTTTGACAGCAAAATTCAGTTTCGATAGTTAAGTTCAGTTTCGACAGTTAAATTCAGTTTCGACAGTTAAGTTCAGAGATGAGTTGCTGATGTATACATCTAGCACTTTGTGGTTATGTATTTTACGTCATCTATTGGGGATGCTATTAGAATTCCACTCAGTTTAACGTTGTCTCTCTTGTCCTGCTTCAGCCTCGGCGTCGTACAACTCACCGGAGCTGCTCCAATGACGAAACCCTCCATCACAGCAGAGCAGTACCTCGGGCTCCATCTCCAAACGCCTAAGATCTTCTTCCCCTCCTCCGACAGCCAAGTCAGCCGGAGCATCCTCACCGGCCAACCCAATCACGCTGAGATCGACATGGCTTTGCCAAAGAGGTTGTACACTTCTTGTGGTTTGACTTAATCTCACCATACTTCTTTGCATCCTGTGATCTTCCAATTCTTGTGAACCAAACACCCAGATTGGCAGAAATCCTGTGTTTTTAAATTCTCTGTTTTGCACGTGCATTCCTATCCTATTCCTGTCTATTTCCTATCCCTGCATTGTTAGAATCCTCAAATTCAAACAAGCCCTTACACAATTACTTCTGTTACAGATATGTGTCAAAGAAAACCATGTGTGGTTTGTCCTGCTCCTGTGGTGCTGTGTTCCACCCCAGCTCAGCTGCTCCAACGATGGAAGGGTTCACCACAGCAGGGATCCGCTCTCCAGATTGTCTTTCGCAGCCTCGGATCTTCTTCCCCGCCGCTGGCAGCCACGACAACTGCATTACCATCATCAACTGAGCAGATGACCTTGAGGACTACACGGGTCCGCAAGAGAGGTCACACTCTTCAGTGTCTGCTTACATTATGCATCGCTTAATATGATGACATGCTACTTTATCGTCGTGTTCACCTATTAGACTCGGACTCAGGTCCAAACTTATGTTGAAACTTGAGTTTTTAAATGGTTGTGGGGTACATATTGGGGCATCAATCAGTACTATCTATCTACTATCTGGTTAATCTCGGGTGTCTACTATGAGTTTCATGTTGGGTGCAAACAAACATTAAAGGAGCCATTGTCTGTATTTTTTAACTAAAGCTATTATCTGCCTGCTATCATTGGTTTTGGGTCTATCCACAGTTTGCTACCATCACTCTGGATTTGTGCATGCACTCCTTACATAATCTCACTATGTTTTATTCCTATGCATGTCAGTTATTGTACACAATGGAACTGAACATGTAGAGCAAAAGAGACGAGCCTTGCATGGCAATAAAATTTCATGCAGACGTCGTCCATGGTGGGTGCAAAGGCAGCCCCCCTCCACCCATTTCGGATCGTCATCAAGAGGAAGATAACTATTCTGAGGGGGATTCAGAAGCAGAAGACCACTCCTATTTACCCCATGATGTCTTCGCTCTAACTTGGCATGCTGATGTTGGTTATATCATGCATATGGTGCCTTGCATTGCTTACTTTATACATCAAATATGTCAAGTGCTTAGTTTAGACATGCTTTGTGTGAATGCCATCTGTTTAGTTTATTCATGGTTTATGTGAATTATGCAATGCCATCTTGTTTAGCCAGGCATCATATATGTGAATTTTGCAATGCCATCCTGCTTAGCCAGTAATCTTATATGTGAATTATATCAGGCCATCCTTTTTTTCGTTACGTATTACATTTGTCAACAATGTTAGTACATTCAACTACTCCTCGTGTGCATCAGCCATTTGACACGGTGATGGAAAATTCTGGAGTGAAAACAAGGTCTTCAGAGCAGACTATGCTATCTGACAAAGCGCATATCTCGCTGGTTACGGATAGTTCCTCAGAGGAGGATTCAGAGACAGATGACCAGTCCTATCCCCCCCCCCCGAGGTGCATGCTCTAACTTGGCAGGGTTATGTTGCTCATATCATGCGTATGGTATCTTGCATTGCTATGTCATTTGCTTAGTTCAGACATGATTTGTGTGAATGCCACCTGTTTAGTGTCTAATTACCATATATGTGAATTATGCAATGCCATCTTTTTGCAAGACATTATATATGTGAATTATGCAATGCTATCTTGTTGCAAGGCATTATATATGAGAATCATGCAATGCCATGCTGTTTAGCTAAGCGTCATATATGTGAATTATATCATGCCGTCCTTTTTTTGTATTTCTCATTGCTTTTGTCGACAATGTTTGTATATTCAACTGCTCTTCCTGTGCATCAGCCATTTGAATTGGTGATGGAGAAATCTGGAGTGAAAACAAGGTCTTCAGAGTAGACAATGCTACCTGGTGAAGCAGATATGTTGCTGGTTACAGATAGCTCTTCAGAGGAGGATTCAGAGGCAGATGACCAGTCCTATTATCCCCCTGAGGTGTATGCTCAAACTTGGCAGGGTTATATTACTCATATCATGCATATGTTGTATTGCAATGCTTAGTTTTTACATCATATACACGATGTTGAGTGCCATCTCCTTAGTTGACACATCATATATGCGATTGCCCTCTGCTCACTTCCTTAGTATGTAAATCATATATTTGAATTATATCATGCCATGATGTTTACATAGACAGCATGTATCTAAATTATGGCATGCCAACCCATTTTCTCAAGACATAATATAGTTATATCATCTCATCCTGTTCACATAGTCATCATATTTTGAATTATGTCATTCTATCCATGAATTATATCATGCCATCATGTTTCCATCGGCGACATGTTTGTGATTTATGGCATGCCAACCACTTTAATAGACACATCGTATAGTTATATCATGTCATCCTGTTTACATAGTCATCATATTTTGAAGTATGTCATTCTATCATGTTTAGTTAGCCATCATACATGTGAAATTGTGTCATGCTATCCTGTTTAATTAGCCACCATATATTTGAAATTATGTCCTGCTATTCTGTTTGGTTAGACAACATAAATGTGAATTATTTCATGCCCTGTTTTCTTCCCTCCTATCCATTGCACCTGTCTATCTTACAATGTCTGTACATTCAATTACTTTTCTTGTTTATCAGCCATTTCAATTGGAGGGGGTGATGGTAGTATCTGTGGGAGTAAAAACACGGTCTTCAGAAAAGATCATGCTACCTGTCGATGGAGATAGAACCACGGTTGTACTTGCCCAAGAACCAGCCCCACCACACATAACCCAGACTCACGCAGATTTTACCCCTACCCAGTTGGACAGAGAACCAGCTACACCCCTTCTAACCCCAACTGTTGAGGATATAGACCTTAGAGTCACCCGCTAGGAGGGGCCGGGTTACTCATATGGTCATTGCCAGAAGCCCGACGCCAAGCCTGAAGACGGTGGGCCAAAGATGGGCTTAAGACCCGGATATGGCTTAAGGCCCGTAGTTACAATCATTATTATGGTAGAACTTGTAGTGTAAGGCAAGAATAGTTGAGAGTCCGAGCCGGACACTCTTATGAGCCGGCCGGGACTCTGAGAGCTGCAGGGCGTCAGCCTCCCTATATAAAGGGACGACCGGGCAGTGGTTTACGGCAGAGAACAATCTCATCGAGAGCCGGGCATAGCAGTTTAGCTCCCTGGTGATCGTAACCCTAATCAATACCACCTCCAACTGGACGTAGGCTTTTACCTTCACCGTAAGGGGCCAAACCAGTATAAACCCTCGTGTTCCTTGTCCCGCACTAACCCCTTTATGCTTCCTAGCTGCGATGGCTCCACGACTAAGTCCTAGCTCGAGGACATCTGCCGTGACAATTCCACGACAGTTGGCGTCCACCGTGGGGCCAGCGCATGGTGGATTTGAGTTCTTGAAGGGCAGCTTCGAAGGGCTCAAGGGATACGCTGTGGGCCGGATGACCAAGAGTCATCGCGGCAAGCTCTACATCGAGGATGCAAACTGGGGCCCCGACGCCGGCTCAATTGAGTACGGGTACCGGGTCCCCTTCGGCGGAATTCATGTGTTCATTGGCAAGATTGGTGAGCCAGGCCCTGAGCCGGGTCTCTGCGCCGATCTCATCGAGACGGCTCAGCGTGCACGACCCGCCCGGGCCCGGCCTACCTTAAGGCATGCTTTTGTGGGATGTATCCATGGAGGGCCCTCTGATCAATCTGGATCTGGTGAGCAGGCGTCCGCCGGCTCTGACGGCGAGTCGTCCACCGATGAGTCAAACTCGTTGTATCAACTCCAGGATGGCAGGCTCATGGGTTGTTCCGATGGTGACAGTATTCCGGACCCGTTTGAGCCGCCAAGTCAGGTTGGAGTCTTTATGGCCAGGGCGCAGCCTGTTCAGAACCCCGCTGCTGGAGCGGGAAACCCGGTGCCTTCTCCGGCTCAGGTGCTGATGGATCTTACGGACAAGATGACAGCCCTATTAACCGCCACGGTTGACCCGGCGGATCAAGCTCAGCATGATGCGGAGGTGGCACAGTTAAAGTTGGATCTAGTGAAAGCTAAGGAGGATCTGGCAGCGGAAGGGATCAGGATGGCTGCGGAGAGGGCGGCTCTCGATGCCCAAACTCAGTTGATCCAGGCGCAGTCCTTCCGACTCACGATGGATCAGAACGCGTCCAATGAGGTCATGAGAAGGAGGCATCAAAAGACCCAATCTCGGCTCCCTCCGGTTTACGATCCACGCAACCTCTTCAACACGCCAGGTGCAGGGTCTAGTAACCCGCCAGGGGTCATAGTGCCCGGGTCTGGAACCCCTATTCAGCCAATAGTGATGGGGCCTCCCCAGGTGCCCCTTGCCCCGCCTCAGTACGTGCCAATACCCCCGGGTCATTATAATAACCCACTGGAGAACATGGTCGCCGCGGCAGCACGGCTGGCGGCTCTCCCAGTCGACGGCGACTCTCCGACGGCTATTGAAACCCGCCGGGTCAGGGAACTCCTTCAGACAGCACAGGCGCAGCAAGAGGCGTACTCCTACAGCCGGGACAGGATCCACTCGACCCCTCGGCCAGGCCGGAGCCCGAGTTACAGCAGACACATGGTCTCAGCGACCGGCTCAAGTAACGTCCGACGCCATGACCCGCCCCCTGGCCATGGCCCGGTTCATAATGGAGCCTTTCACGCAGCAGACCAGGACAGAGCGCGGCAAGAGGCGGAGCAGGTGCCTCAATTGACGGCTTACCAGACCCCCCCGGCTTATCCGACGACTTCCGTCGACGTGGGTATCCCTACCAGGACTGGGGGTGTCCCTTGTTTAGTGCCAGCTATCCGCAATGAGCGTCTACCCAAGGACTTCAAAGCCCCTAGGAAGGTGCCTAATTACACAGCCGACCTACAACCCGCAGCCTCGATCGAGAGTTACGAGATGGCTATGGAGCTGCTGGAGGTCAGTGAGGCGGCCATGGCTAAGTACTTCACCATGATGTTAGATGGGACTGCCCGCACTTGGTTGAAAGGGCTACCACCGAATTCCATTGGGTCTTGGGCTGAGTTGAAAGCCCGGTTCATCCAAAACTTCAAGGATACCTGTAGGCAATCTATGTCAATTGTGGATTTGACTAACTACAAGCAGCAGGAGGGTGAGTCTACGACACATTGGGTTCGCCGGGTTAAGGAGATAATACATTCCCCGGATAAGATGGACGCCGGCTCTGCAGTCTTAATGTTGGAGCAGAATTGTCGTTTTGTGCCCCTGAAGATGAAACTCGGGCGGCTTAAGCGCGACTGCAATGATATGGGTACACTGATGGCGGCTCTTGTCAAGTACGCCGATTCTGATGGTACCAAGGACCCCGCTTCAGATGATGAAAGGACAGGGAAGGGAAAGAAGAACGGCAATGGCAAGGGTCCTCAGCATAACCTGGGAAACCAAGGAGGAGGCAAGCGCAAGGCCGACGGCAGCCTAGAGTTTGTGGCCAACGCCAGCTCACAAGGGAACAACCAGCGACGTAAGGGGAGGCCCCCTCCCCGAGGCGGCGGGTCAGGTCCGACGCTGGAGCAGCTATTGAATGAGCCCTGTCCAAGGCATGGCTCTAGAGAGAAGCCAGCGACTCATCTATGGAAGGATTGTGCAATCATGAAGGCCTTTAAGAATTACAACGGCCCGGGCGGTGGCTCAGGCGCCGGCGGTTTTCATGGCCCGGGCGGCGGCTCAAATTCTAATCCTCAGAACGGCCAAGGGGGCTTTAATCAGCAGTCTGGCCAGGGTCATCAACAGCAGCAGGGGGGTTATCAGACCAATCCAAAGCAGCTTAGCGGTGGACAGTATCATGTGTTTACCACCAGTCTGTGTAAGCGAGATCAGAAGCTTCATAAGAGGGCTGTGAATGCTGTTGAGCCGGCGGTTCCACGCTACTTGCGGTGGTCCGAGCAGCCTATAGTGTGGAGTAGGGAGGATCACCCTCCCCGGGTGGATAACCCGGGCCACTTGGCCTTAGTGGTGGCTCCTCAAGTGGGAGGATATAAGTTCACTAAGGTGCTCATGGATGGAGGCAGCAGCATCAACATCCTCTATTATGAGACTTTTCGCCGTATGGGTTTGGTTGATAAGCTCAGCCAGTCAAACACTATCTTCCATGGTGTGGTACCTGGTAAGTCGGCTTATCCAGTCGGCAAGATCGAGCTGGAAGTGGCCTTTGGAGATGAGAACAACTATAGGGTGGAGAAATTGACCTTTGAGGTGGTCAAGATAAGAAGTCCATACCATGCTATATTTGGGCGGCCGGCTTACGCCAAGTTCATGGCACGGCCGTGTTATGTTTACTTGCAGCTCGAGATGCCGGGTCATAATGGGACCATTACGGTTCACGGCAGCCGGAAGGTGGCCTTGGAATGTGAGGAAGGCGATGCGGCTTATGCAGAATCTGTTTGTGCAACAGAGGAGTTGAAGTTTTACAAAGACAACGTTGACCCAACAGATGTGACCTCTCTGAAAAAGCCGACTACGGAGCATGAGCCGGCAATGAAATTTAAGTCGGCTGATGAGACTAAACTTGTTGATTTCATTCCAGGAGATTCATCTCAGCAGTTTAGCATCAGTGCCAACCTGGATCCAAAATAGGAAAGCGCGCTCATCGAGTTCATCCGTGAGAATAGGGACATCTTCGCATGGAAACCTTCTGACATGCCAGGTGTACCTAGAGAACTCGCTGAGCACACCCTCAATGTTGATCCGAAATTTAAGCCGGTCAGGCAGTTACTTCGGCGGTTCAATGAGGAGAGGCGGAAAGCTATTGGTGAAGAGGTGGCCCGGCTCTTGGCGGCCGGGTTTATTGTTGAAGTCTTTCACCCGGAGTGGTTGGCTAACCCGGTGCTCGTGCTCAAGAAGAACGGCACTTGGCGGATGTGTGTTGATTATACGGACTTAAACAAGGCATGTCCGGCTGATCCTTTTGCCCTCCCCCGTATTGATCAAATTATTGATGCTACGGCAGGTTGTGCGCGCTTAAGTTTCTTGGATGCTTATTCCGGATATCATCAGATTAAAATGGCAGTTAAGGACCAGGAGAAGACGGCGTTCATCACTCCCTTTGGAGCCTTCTGCTATGTGTCTATGCCCTTTGGACTCAAGTGTGCACAGGCGACTTACCAGCGTTGTGTACAGAACTGCCTTCATAAACAGATTGGGCGCAATGTTCACGCTTATGTGGACGATATTGTGGTCAAGTCCATAAAAGAGGAAACCCTGATAGATGATTTGAGAGAAACCTTTGATAATCTCCGGGTCTACAAGATGATGCTTAACCCGGCCAAGTGTGTCTTTGGTGTCCCTGCAGGCAAGCTCTTGGGTTTTTTGGTTTCTGACAGAGGCATTGAGGCTAACCCGGATAAGATCAAGGCCATCACCTCCCTGGCTAAGCCGGCGTGTATAAACGACGTTCAGCGTTTGGCGGGTCGCATCGCTGCTTTAAGCCGGTTTATAAGCCGTTTGGGTGAGAAGGCCATGCCATTATATCAGTTGATGAAGAAAACTGATAACTTTGTCTGGAATGATGCAGCTAATACCGCTTTTGAGGATTTGAAGAAGCAGCTGGCAGAGCCCCCAGTCCTTGCTGCTCCGGTTGATAAGGAGCCCTTATTACTGTACGTGGCAGCGAACACACGAGTCGTCAGTGTGGCTGTGGTGGTGGAACGCAAGGAAGAGGCTTGAGCCGGGTGAGGTGTTTCGGTGACTCAGACTTGGTGGCTCAACAAGTATCAGGCAAGTGGGACTCTAAGGACCCTCTCATGGCGGCTTATCGCCGCGAAGTTGATGCCATTGCAGGGCACTTTCAGGGCTACCAGGTAGAGCACATTGATCGCAGGAGGAACGAGGCGGCTGATGCTTTAAGCCGGCTAGGCTCTCAGCGAAAGCCGGTGCCGCCTAATACTTTCCTGGATGTCCTGTATAATCCTTGTGTTAAGTTGCCTACAGAGGAAGATTTGGCTGTCCCTGACCCGGAGGCACGACTGGTGGCGGCTCTCCATATCATACCAGACTGGACAATGCCGTATCTGGCTTACATGACCCGGGGCGAGTTGCCTGAGGATGAAACTTTGGCCAGGCAAATAACCCGGCGGGCTAAGTCAATGATTGTTATCGATGGCGAGTTGCATCATCGCAGTGTTACAGGGGCGTTTCAGCGTTGTGTTTCCCCTGAGGAAGGGCAAGAGATCTTGCGTGAGATTCATGACGGGGATTGTGGCCATCACGCCGGCTCAAAGTCCCTTGTGGCCAAGGCTTTTCGTCATGGTTTTTATTGGTTGACGGCTCATGCTGATGCAGAGGACATGGTCAGTAAGTGTGATGGTTGCCAAAGGTTCTCGCGACGGGCTCATGTACCGGCTCAAGAGCTGAGGATGATCCCAATTACTTGGCCCTTTGCGGTCTGGGGGCTGGATATGGTTGGGCCTTTCAAAAGATCCAAGGATAAGAAGACCCACCTTTTGGTGGCAGTGGACAAGTTTACCAAGTGGGTTGAAGCGGAGCCAGTTAGCAAGTGTGATGCAGCCACGGCGGTTTAGTTTATGAAAAAGGTGATCTTTCGCTTTGGTTTTCCACACAGCATTATAACTAACAATGGCACCAATCTCTCCAAAGGCGCCATGGAGGAGTTTTGTCAACGAGAGCATATCCGACTTGATGTTTCCTCAGTGGCTCATCCTCAATCCAATGGTCAAGCTGAGAGAGCTAAGCAGGAGATTCTGAAAGGCATCAAGCCCCGGCTTTTGGTACCTTTGCAACGGACGCCGGGTTGTTGGGTGGAGGAGTTGCCCTCCGTGTTATGGAGCATCAACACTACTCCTAACAGGTCTACAGGTTTTACGCCTTTCTTCATGGTTTATGGGGCAGAAGCAGTCCTCCCCAGTGACATCCGTCATGACTCACCTCGCGTGGCGACTTACGTTGAGGCGGATAATGAACAGGCGCACCAGGATGCTCTTGACTTGTTGGATGAACAGCGTGATGTGGCAGCAGCCCGTTCAGCGATTTACCAACAAGACCTGCGCCGTTATCATAGCCGCCGGGTTAAATCCCGGGTCTTCCAGGAAGGTGATCTCGTGCTCCGGCTCATCCAGGATCAAACATATGCACACAAGTTATGCCCACCTTGGGAAGGGCCCTTTGTGGTCAGCAAGAATTTGCACAACGGGTCATATTACCTCATTGACATTCGGGAGCACAAAGATTCGCGTAAGTCGGAGGAAGAGACCCGACGGCCGTGGAACATAGCTCAGCTTCGGCCTTACTACACTTGAGCCACCGGCTCTCATGATGTACATACTTCTCTAAGCCATGTATATATTATGACAAGCAATAAAGCAGGACCTCTGTCCTTTTTTCTCCTCCAAATGTGCACGTGTTGTTTTCATTGCCAGATTACATGATAACTTGAAGGAGGATCCGGCTTATGATCATATTCGGATCTAGCCGTAGGCGATTAGGTCACTTGGGGGCTTCCTGTTCAAACATAGGTCGTATTCGAACCAAAGAGAACATAGCTGTCGATACCCATTTGATTGGCAAAGTGCCGAGCTCATTGAGGAGTTTTCTTTGATCATATTTGAATCTTAGTTTAACCCCTTTGAGAACCGATGTGGATCGTATTCGAATCAGCGTCGTTAAACAATTCTTAGAATCACTTGGGGGCTTCCAGTTCAAACATAGGTCGTATTCGAACCAAAGAGAACATAGCTGTTGATACCCTCTTGATTGGCATCGCCACACCCACTGGGGGCTATATGATCGTATTCGAATCCTAGCATAACCCCTTTGGGCCGGGTCTCTGGTCGTATTCGAACCGGAAGCCCCTAAGTTCCTTTGCTTTATGGCCAGTTCCGTCTGATTATTTCCAAATGTGTACGACCGGGTCTCACTTTGCCGGCTTAACTTTGGTTTACAGTGTTGGTTGAACACAATGGGTGTCATTAAAACAAGTAAATCGGAATTAAGGTACCAACCTTATTACCCGGGTTATCTAAACCGGAAGTATGCTTGCAGGCTGCTAAGTGTGTTATTACGGCTGTATTAAGGATATAATTGAGGAGCAGTCTTTTTTGATTCATATTCCGGGTTATATATCTAAATCATATGATTCTCAAGGCGGTAAGCTGCCTGGGGACTTGTGATTCATCTTTCTATACAGGATAGTTAAAGACAATTATTTGAGACTAAGGAGAATGAATGACCCGGACAAATATAAAGGAGACAACTTCAATAAAACTTCAAAGCATTCAAGGCGTGCATGATGGCACGGCAAATATAAAGTGTTGGTCCTACTCTATTACAAGACTCGTTGAGTCCAAAAGGGTGAGGCATTGTTTGGTAAACCGCCAGCAGAATTACGACGCTTGCTGGGTTGATGTCTCCGGCTCGTCTCTTTCTTCTCCTCCGGCTGTTCCCAGGGTTTGGAAAGTCGAAGACTTCCAGTCGATGCCGCTCAGAGCTTCGAACTGGGCTTCCTCGTCAATTAATCCGGCCGGGTCAATTTCCGGGGCGAAGGTGTGCTGACGAGCCGGCGGGATTAAACTCAGGGCTTCATAGCAAGGGGTCGGGATCCTCTGATTCTCCGCGTTGTAACCCGGCTGATACTTGGTCAGATCTGTGTCGTTGCCAATAAGAGTGGCCACCGGTCGTACAGTCTTCACGCAAGCTGCGAAGTCCTTCTGATCAAAGGCGGTGCCGTCTTCCTTCAGGCTTGGGTAGCCGAGGGCGATGTCCGCCGGGTCTAGCTCTGGCAAGAACGCCTTGGCCCGGCTCAGCGCAGCGATTTCTCCGGCTCTCACAGAGGCCCGTCGCAGCTCTTGGATCCGCTGAGGCAGAACAGCGAGACGGCGGAGGACTTCCGCCAGGTGAGTCGGCACCTCGTTGGATAGGGCCACCACAGCCAAGGCACGTTGTGACCCGGTGTAGAGCTGCGCTACCAGGGTGTACACGGCCTTCAGCTTGGTTACCACGCTCTGGTTGAGATTGGCACTTCTGGGACCTGTTTAACAGAATCAGATAAGCCGCCGACAAGGATGAATTATGAGATATAAAGATTCTAAGCTTGATGAAAGCCGGGGAGGCGACTTACCGAAGATTGCGGCCACCATCTGGGACACCTGGCGCTTTAGGCCGGAGAGCTCGGCGGTCTTCTCGGAGAGAGTCTTCTCCGCCTGTTCAGCCCGGTTCACCAATGCGGACTTCTCTTCGGCCCACGCCTTCCGCTCAGCGTCAAACTCTATCTTCAGCTTTTCTTGAGCGGCGATACTAGACACAAATTTGGCATTTGCCTTCCGGGTCTCCATCTCTTGCATCTGCAGCCGGCTCTTGAGATCAGCCATGTCAGCCTCTAGCTTCTTGCCAGCAGCCTGCATACATTTCCGGGTTATGACATGAACAGTTACTATATAAATTTTAAGTCCCAAGCGTTTTCCTAGCAAAGACACTTGGCACTTGGGGGCTAATGCATATTGAACGTATCTATCTACAAGCTGCCGGCTCAGTTGAGTAAGCCGGAACCTAAGTCTACAACACATTTAATCATAAGTCGCCGACTTGGGGGCTAGCATGATAAAGGTAACTATGCAGTAAGTAAGAGGATAGCAGAAGGATACCTCAGATTTTTGCTGGATCTGGTTCACCATGGCAACCTCTGCGTCCCGGCTCTTGTGCACTTGGCTGATGTAGCCAGAGACGAGCTCTCCAATGCTCAGGTTGGTATGGTCGGAGAGGTCCAGGTTCACCCGGTGGGGCTGCAGCAACTCCCCCTTAGCGGAGCACTTAGCCAGTGCGGTAGGTCTCCCCGGCTCAACAAATGCCGTCCGGGTGATTACCACATCCGGGTCATTTGTTGGTTGAGCCGAGCCGGAGGCCTCCGGGTCAGCATAAGCTTCTACAGGTGCCGTGTCCATTGGAGTGGTGGCTTCGGGGGCGGAGGCAGCTGGCGGTTCTTGGACCGTCACCTCCGGCTCAGGCAAATCCGGCTCTCCGGCCGACTTGGTTTTCTTCGCCCTCTTGGTGAGCTTTGCCTGGGCACTAAAAGAACAACAAAGGTTAGTATAAAACGTATGAGCAAGGACCAGAACAAATATAAGAGGGTTATCATTACCCGGGCACGGTCTTGAAAGCTGGAAGACTCGACTGCATAGAGTCGCCCGAAGAGGGGGAGGTCTCCTGATAATTGGAGTCAGAAGAATTGAGTGGCTGACGGATAACACCCGCCAACGGATGAAAAGGGTACAAGTGGGAAATAACCTCAGTTCGGCGCTTCCTTGATGCGTCGGGTAATCTGGCTGAGAGGTCGGTGTCCTTGTTGGTCCGGGTGTGACGCCGGCTCTCATGAACCTGTCGCTTCAAAATAAATTGAGGATCTTGATAAGCTAAAGGATGTGAAAAGCTTACTTTTCGGGTTACCCTTCGGACTTTCAGCCTTGGCAAGGGCTCCGAGTCGGAGGAAAGTGACATTACCTCTTCAACCACCGGGTTACTTGCGCCGGTGTCATCCTGTTAATGAGCAAGTATTGATAAGGCGGACAGCAACAAACAACAGATACAGCAAGGACTCAAAGGCTCAGGGGTTACCTCTGACTCGGAGCTATCGCTTAATTGCATCAGCTCTGAAGTAGTAGGCCTGCTTCCTTTCTTGCGAGGGGCGGTTTTCTTGGCGGCTTTCTTCGCCTTCCTGGCCTTCTTGGCCGCCTCATGGTCGTATTTGACCCGCCAGAACTTATCATCAGCCTGAAAAATACAATGAGGTTTTTCTTAAAACAATTCAGATGAAAGTCAGGTATAGATAAGATGTTCAGATCAGCGGCTTACCGCTGGGGCTGGGTTGGTCTTGCAGAAGGGGGCCAGCCCGGTCCTTCCGCAGTCTGCCCGGCTCTCGTTCAAAAGAGCCTTGGTCATATCTTCTGCAACGTCTTCAGGAAGATCGTTGCGGCTGTGGTCTCTCTTCTGATGGGTCAGGGGCACGGTAGGACATGATGTCTTTCTTGGGAAGATATCCAGACTTAACAAAATCCGCTAGGGTCTCATTGGTGACATTGGACCTCATCCAGTTGCAAGTGATGGAGGCTTTGGGAGCTTTGGGAGGCATGGTGAAAGTCGGCAGTCTATGATAAAAGGAAAAATGTCCGGGTTAATTATGAGCCGGAAGAAATTTACAGTTAAATGTCAAGGTGGCGGCTTATGAAGGGGACTAATGGTATACATTTAAGTGCATCGGGCTATTTAAGCCGCCGAGGGATTGAGAGTAATTTGATTGTCTACAGGCCTTATCACAGCTAAGCCGGAAATTTTATGGCGCATGGTTTTCTTTAAGCCGGAAATTTTATGGCGCATGGTTTTCTTTAAGCCGGAAGGTTCTACGGCGTGTGGTTTCTTTAAACCGGAACTGTAAACCGCCGAGATTCAATGATTCCAGTTTTTTACTAAGTGTGGTAAAACAGGTTTCACATATCGTAGTAAAAATTTTGGATCAAAATGGTCGGGTAAAAGAAAAGTTTCTAGACCTAGAAACAGACGCGAGGAGGCTCTTGAGCTTGAACAAGGTTCTTATGCAGTAGAAAGAGGGATATTTGCATGAGAAATGGGTCTTCAACGTCTACCGCGGCAGGTCTATACAGGTCCAAGATCAAGGGGGGCGGTAAAAATGAAAGCTACTGAAGAACTTGCGGGCGATGGCGAAGAACACGGATGAACTACTCGAACCCTACTGCAGATCTGTTCTAGTAGGGCAGAAGAAGCTTACAGAGGCTGGTGAGTCGCGGAAGTCGTCGCGTGTCTCTGGTCAGATCAGGGTGATGCAGCGGCCTGAGTTGATGACGACGAGGGGACCCGCGGCGGCGACAGCAGCAGAGCTCGGGCAGGGGAGCAGTAGCGCGAGGAAGAAGACGAAGGAGAGAGAGGTGGCTGGAGGCCCGTCGGACCGGCCTATTTATAAGGCAAGCTCATAAGTGAGCGCGAGAATCAAGGAGACCACGACGTGGTTATCTCCCCATGAAACGCCTCGATTTTCGGGATGACAGTAAAGAAAAAGATCCGTTGCGGATCAGGCGGAGTAAAAAACGGGCTTAATGGAAGATAACGTCATGGCGGATTACCCGGAGTCCAGAGGATGATGTCATGCCGGGTTATGGCCTTCACACAATTGTAAGCCGGAGGTTTTTCTGTCGAAAGAATGGAAGATTGACATGAGCCGGCTCAAATCAATCTGGGGCCTAATGTTGAGGATATAGACCTTAGAGTCACCCGCCAGGAGGGGCCGGGTTACTCATATGGTCATTGCCAGAAGCCCGGCGCCAAGCCTGAAGACGGTGGGCCAAAGATGGGCTTAAGACCCGGATATGGCTTAAGGCCCGTAGTTACAATCATTATTATGGTAGAACTTGTAGTGTAAGGCAAGAATAGTTGAGAGTCCAAGCCGGACACTCTTATGAGCCGGCCGGGACTCTGAGAGCTGCAGGGCGTCAGCCTCCCTATATAAAGGGACGACCCGGCAGCGGTTTACGGCAGAGAACAATCTCATCGAGAGCCGGGCATAGCAGTTTAGCTCCCTGGTGATCGTAACCCTAATCAATACCACCTCCAACTGGACGTAGGCTTTTACCTTCACCGTAAGGGGCCGAACCAGTATAAACCCTTGTGTTCCTTGTCCCGCATTAACCCCTTTAAGCTTCCTAGCTGCGATGGCTCCACGACTAAGTCCTAGCTCGAGGACATCTGCCGTGACAATTCCACGACACCAACCCCAGCAGATAGTAACCCAGTTCCCGTTGACACAGCACCGTCTCCACCACAGAGCACCCAAACACGAGCAGTTAGTAAGGCAACTGCAGTGCCCAAAGCACGAGGACCACCACTCCGAACCCCAAGTCAACACTTAAAGCAGAAGAATAATTGTTCTCAGGTCAGGTTCCGTAGCTATGGTTCATACTACTTTGCTCTTGCATCACTGTATTTACTCATACCAACTAATTTCAAATTTGAAGGATGCAATTGAAACTCCAATGGAGCAACAGGTATGTTTTAAACCTGTTTCTTTAACGTGTTTGCTGTTGTAACTTGCTCTATGTTGATTTCACTTTCAATTGAATAAACAGTTATGTTCTCATGCCATGCACATTACAAGTGTTGTTATTGCTGTGTAGTTTCCCACACTTATATTCTGTCTATGCTGCTTTGTCTTAAATAGATATGATTCGAACTGTATCTATCTTGATTTGGCAACATAAACTAGAATGATATAGACCATACAGTGACCATACTACATAGATATATGTTTGTTTCATGTTGTTATCCTGTCCACCTTACTACTGAACTGGTTTACCAAAATGAGTTTCATATACTACATTGTAAACCTGTGATGTGTTTGTTTGTTTCTCCTTTAGAACGCGGATAAAATATTGGAGAAGAGTACCCCGTTATGCAATGGTAAAGGAAGTAATGCAAATCAGGTTCAAGATAGTGAGACATCCCTGTTGTTCTCCAAGAAAGCTGATAAAAACTATATTGAAGACACCGAGACAACCCCAAAGTCCTGTCTTGATGTAGTGTTCGAGTTACTGGCTACTACTACTGGCACCAGCTCTTCGTACTCGCTGCCTGAATAAGTTCGGCTTCTTGAGTCTCAACTTAAAGTTGAAAGACATCGATCAGATGTTATGCGACAGGAAGCCGAAGGACTCAGGAAGTCCCTGCAGAATTCAGATGCATACTTTCTGGTGCAACAGCAAGTGCTGGAGGATTTAAGCGCCAAACAAGAGAAAGTTAATAAGCTTGCTAAGCATCTTGCCAGCATTATGGGTACCCAAGATATTGTTTCTTGAGCTCTTCTGAAGTGGTTTCAGTTCTGGACTTGTTTTGCTGCGGCGTTTATATGCTGCTTTGTTCCCTATATTTGCACTGGTGGCGAACTTTGATGCCCAGTGGATGTAATATGTGTAATAGCCGTGATAGCCTAGCATAAGTTACTTGCTTATTTATTTCCGTTGTCTTGTTTATTTGTTTTCTTGTAGTCAGTGCAACTCTTTTCCCGCAGTTTGCTAGTGGCCGGAATAACCTATTTTTTTAAACTAGGCCACATTAACAATGGGCTACATATTTACTATAGGCCTCCTATGGGCTGTAGAAACAATGGGCCTTCTAAGGGTCGTAGACACAATGGGCCTTCTACGGGGCGTAGACACAATGGGCCTTCTACGGGGCGTAGACACAATGGGCCTTCTACGGGCCGTATCATCAATGGGCCTTCTACGGGCCGTATGATCGGTTGGCCAAACATGGGCCAATAACAGACCACATTATGGCTGTAAATGGTCTAGAGTTGAAATCGTCCGTTCATGGGCCGTCGTTAATAGGCCGTATTTGATGACGCTATGAAAACGGCCCAACGTATTAACGGGCCACAAACGGGCCGACTGTAACCACGGGCTGTATTTGGCCCACAAGCTGAAAATGACATTAACGGGTCAAAAGTAAACGAATGCTGGAAATGAGCCCAAGAATAAATGGGCCCTAAGAAGGCCGAAAGATAACATGGGCTGGAAATGGCCCAACGTAATAATGGGCCGTTAATGGGTATAAAGTGATACAGTGTTCATTATGGGCCAGTTTTACCACGGGCCGTTAATGGGCCGAGGGTTACTAAGGGCCTCATATGGGCCAAAAGACGTCGTGGGCCATACATGGGCCGGAAGTTAAAATGGGCTGGAATTATATTGGACGGCCCAGATGACGCTACTGGGCCTAATTCGGATAGGCCGTAAAAGGGCCCTGGGTTAGCGGGCTGTAAATGGGCTATATGCGGACAGGCCGTTAACAGGCTTGCCGTGGACCGGCCCGCCACCTTTTGACCAAGTCAAACGGGCCCGCCTTTTCACAGGAATGGGCCTCTGTTGGGCCGTGCCACGTGTCGACATATCATAGGCGCTTTGGGTCCAATGAGTGGATGACGTCTGTCCCAACGGTGAGCTGACACGTGTTTCCTCCAGCCAATGATGATTTTACACGTGGAAAATCCCCATTGGTCGGGGCTGTTAACGGGTTATCGGATCCAAAACCGGACCCGATAGCTTAACGGCATTCCGTTACGGTGGATGCCACGTGTCGGTCACCCTTGACGAAAGCACTTCTATGATGCGCGATTTATCGTCATGGAAGTCGACACTTCCGTGATGATAATTTTGGTAATGTCATGGAACACTTCTACGACAGCACACGTATGACTATCTTGATTCTGTCATAAATTTGTCATGGATGTATATGCATGACAGAAAACATGACCTACTGTGACAAACACGTATCATCACGGAAGTGTATTTTTTTTGTAGTGACGGCTAATAAATGTTTTAGTAACGGTGGGTGGAGATGGTGGTGGACGAGGGAGGACGACGGTTCAAATGCGTCGGCTACTGCAATTTTACTATAAGGTCGGTGCTGGAGGAGTGTGGGTGACGGTTGAAGTACAGCGGCTACTAAAATTTGGGTAAAGGAATTGATGCGGGGCGGTAGTGCCCAAGATCGCGCACGGTCCAATAACAATATGCTTGTATGATATTAAGGAAAAGTGGCGTGGATCCTCCGATTTTTTCAACGCTCAAGGCAGCTAGTTTGTTTTTTATATTTCTAGCTAGCTGGTCTATCGCACACGGTTCGTCCTAATTTCCAAATAAACTCACCCGCCTTTAGCTTCCACAGGTGGTGGTTTAAAGTGCACTTGCATCGCACACGGTTAAGCCAGTATCACTACCTTTTGCTCGCGCTTGCGCGGTCGTGGTGATTTCAGCGCACTTGCATCGCACACGGTTGAGGCAGTACCTCCACCCTTTGCTCGCGCTTGCGCAGTTGTGGTGATTTCAGCGCACTTGCATCGCACACGGTTGAGCCAGTACCTCCACCCTTTGCTCGCGCTTGCGCGATCGTGGTGATTTCAGCGCACTTGCATCACACACGGTTGAGCCAGTACCTCCACCTTAATTTGCTCGCGCTTGCGCGGTCGTGGTGATTCACATCGCACTTGCATCGCACACGGTTAAGATATTATACCCCGTGTCCATTGAGGATCATCAGAGTCTTTGCAGCAAATAATAATGTTAGGGAGGGTCAAAAGACAGCCACACCAGCATGTGGCCCAAATATATATGAGTGAAAAGGGTGGTATGTGATGTTCAAAATTCCAATGCACAACTTTGACCCCGCGGGCCCACGGTTGGGCGCGTCATTGAAGATCCATGAGAGGGGCCAGAAGTCAAGAACCACCTGGAAGTGGCCAAATATATGTACGAATATTGGGGATGTTTAAACCTTTAAATACACAATGCATAACTTTGGTGGCACCTGCCTCGCAAACCCGAAAGCACCCTAACAACCACCTAGCTAGGATATACATAATGACATAATGTCGTACCTAGCTAGGATGCTTGGCCCACCACCTCCCACTTCGTGTCAGCGGGGCGGATGCACGTAATGATCGATACTTTGGTCATACATGCATGTCGCCATGACCTACCATAAGACGGACCAATGAATCTTTCGTTTGGTCAAATGACAGTTGTTGTTGTCGATAAACCGCTTGGGCCAATTGATTGAACCATCATAAACATCGCACGAGAGGGACCACAAAACCAGCACCTCTTGCATGCGGCCCAAAATGATGTACGTTGGGAAGGGGTGATGTGTGTTTTCAATATAGAACAATGTACAATTTAGATGTGGTGCCTACCTCTCGATACAGACAACAACCATGAAGGCAAGGTAGTTAAGGACGAGATACGTACGCAGGGTTTGATGTAGGTCGAACCCAGCAATCCGAGCATCTAGGAGGGAATCCTGACAACGCATGAGCTCGAGCTTTGGTTGACCGACATTTGACGGTGACCGGCCCTAACATGAACTAGGAGGAATCCATTCATGGCCAACACATACCCCTCATTATCGGTCAAAGGGATGATATATATATACACTCGGGGAGCCCACAGATATCCGTGTCGTCACAAAAAACCGCACAAGGGAGACGTGGTCGATCGAAAGACCCCGTATACATTGCATGCGGCCCGAAATTATGTATGGGTACGATGGTGTATGATGTGTTTAAATCCCAAATTCACAACTTCGATGGACCACGCCAAGTACATTACAAACCGAACACCGTACCCGACTCCAAGCCTGGTTCAATACCTATGATGTCAGTT
>NC_057808.1:273485006-273537891 GCF_018294505.1 Triticum aestivum
GGGGGGGGGTCCCACTCATGCGCTCAAACTTTATTTTGTCTAGCATGGGACACATCTATATATATATATCTGTACATCTATACACATATATAGTGTGCGAATAACTATGAAAGTTGCTCGTTTGATGAAGCCAATCCGACGGTACAGAGATGGCAAATCCGAGCACTACTGGCCGTTGGATATCATCTACATTCCACCAAATTCTGCCACATGTACAATCTAGAAGACTCCATGGTTGAACTTGAGCATAATGCACAAACCTCAAAACACAAGCGCTTCTCCTTTGTTCTCTAGAATCTTCCATATCTTTATTTCCCAAACCTTTTTTTTCTAAATGAATTGTCACCTTTTGTTTTTACCTTTACAATGCACAATTCCATGAATCTTAAAATAGTCTTTTTACAAAACTAATTGATTTTGGATGAGATGAAGTATAAGAATTAAACGAACATCTACATCATGCATACCTGGGAGAAGAGGCGAGAAACCGATGAGAGGAGTGGCGAGAAACGGTAGCCTATTTTGAATGAAAACCTACTAGTAGAGAGGGAAGCGTGAGCTACACAACGCATGCGCACAGTGCTTACCCATGTACTGCATGTGCTATCGAAAGGGCTCAGGGTTGCCGTTCGATCTGGGAGCATCCAACGGTGCACATCTACGATCCGTGGGGTTTGGGTTCTGGCCAGTCAGAACGCAGGACTCAGGTCGCACGCGCAGCGGGGGGGATATCATACGGAAACCAACATTCGGTGGAAACCGGTGAAAACCACGAGAAAAAGATGTTTTGAAGTTTCAAAAAAAAATTCAAAAAATGTGGGATGTTAAGAGGATGATGTTTTATTGGCACACAAAATTTCAAGTTGAAACACATTAAGAGATGTGAGCTATGAAAAAGACAAAATCAGTGTTGAATAGTGCCGAATAGTAATGTCACTATTCAGGGCGGAATTTGTCTTTTTCATAGCTCACTTCTCGTAATGTTTTTCAACTTGAAATTTTGTGTCGCAATAAAACATCACCTTCTTAACATCCCACAATTTTTTCAGATTTTTATGAAACTTTAAAATATGGTTTCCACGAAGTTTTCATTGAATATCGGCTTTCGTGAGTGAACCGTGTGCTATTTGAAAACATTTCGTGAGAAGAGTCCCGGTTTTAAAATCCCCGTAAATCCAAAACTAAGCTGAAAATCGTGAAACCTGCCATGGTGTCACGACATCACACTTATATGTCGAGGAATTTTTTTCGTCCATTGTGGCGCAAGTTTTATTACAAGCCTCTTACAAACCGGAGCTTCTCTCAAAGAAGCCTCGTGGTTCCGATAGGGAAACGTGTCCCCCTTGTGGGCGAAACATAATCACTGCCTCTTTTCACATTGTATTTTCTTCTACGGGCAACATGGAACGAGAGGATATCCGTGCTGAAATTTAAACTTATCCAGGGTTCATTTTGCCTTTTTATACACTAATTGATTTCCCTAGTCATTCAATGTCCATAATTCAAATCTGAACTACAAATACATGCTCCAGTTCACCAAAATGGCTAGGAAAAATATACATGTGTCCTTGGGTGCATGTTTAGGTCCCATGCCAGGAATGGGAACGAATTACAACCGTACTGGTGTCATGGCTCGTACTCAAACATTTCGAATCTTGGTTTTTAAGTCCCCATAAATCCTAAACTCGCCAGAAATTCATCAAAGGCGGCATGGTGTCACGTCATGGCACATATATGTCGTGGTAAAAACATTATCCAATTAGGGCCAAGATTTTTATTACAAACCTCTTACAAAAACTGGAGCTTCTCTCAAAGAAGCCTCGTGGTTCTGATAGGGAAACGTGTTCCCCTTGTGGGCGAAACGTAATCACTGCCTCTTTTCGCCTTGTATTTTCTTGCACAGGCAACATGGAACCACGGGATATCCATGCTGAAATTTAAACTTATTCAGGGTTCGTTTGGCCTTTTTATACACTAAATGAGTTTCCTAGGCATTTAATGTCCATAATTCAAATCTGAACACAAATACATGCTCCAGTTCACCAAAATGGCTAGAAAAATTATACATGTGTCCTTGGGTGCATGTTTAGGCCTCATGCCAGGAATGGGAACGAATTACAACTGTACCGGTATGCTGGCTCTTCCTCAAACATTTTGAATCTCGGTTTTTAAGTCCCCATAAATCCTAAACTCACCAGAAAGTCATCAAAGGTGGCAAGGTGTCATGTCATGGCACATATATGTCGTGGTAAAAACATTGCCAATTTGGGCCAAGCTTTATTACAAACCTCTTACAAACCAGAGCTTGTCGAAAGAACCCTCGTGGTTTTGATAGGGAAATGTGTCCCCTTCTGGGCCAAACGATAATCACTCCCTCTTCTAGCCTCGTATTTTCTTCTACACAGACACGGAACAACTGGAGACTCACGCTGAACTTAGAAATTATTCAGGGTTCATTTGACCTTTTTTATTCATTAATTGAGTTTTCTAGGCATTTAATGTCAATCAGTCAAATCTGAACTACAAATACATGCTCCAGTGCACCAAAATGGCTAGAAAAAACGTACATGTTTCCTTGGGGTGCATGTTTAGGTCCCATGAAACGAATGGGAACGAATTCAACCGTCCCGCTGTCCTGGCCTGGACACAAACATTGCGAATCTTGGTTTTTAAATGTCTGTAAATCCAAAACTCACCAGGAAATTATGAAACATGGCATGGTGTCACTACATCGTATATATAATTGTCCAATTTGGGCGAAGCTATATTACAAGCCTTTTACAAACCGGAGCCTGTCGCAACCCTCGTGGTTCCGGTAGGGAAACATGCCCCTCTTGTGGGCGAAACGATAATCGATGCCTCTTCTCGCCTTGAACTTTGTTTTCTACAGGCAACATAGAATAACAGGAGTGTCGGGCTGAAATTCGAAACTGTTCAGGGTTCGTTTGGTCATTGTATATATATTACTAATTAGTAAGTTTTCTATGCATTTAATGTAGTCCATAATTCAAATTTGAACTACAACCACATGCTCCAGTGAAGCAAAATGGGTGGGAAATCGTACATGTGTCATTGGGTGCATGTTTAGGTGTCGTTTAAGGAATGAGAATGAATTACAAACTTGTCGTCGTCCTGAAACAATGAGAATCTCGGTTTTTAAATCCCAGTAAATAAAAAAGTCACCCAAAAACCATGAAACTTGGCATGGTTTCATGACATGGCACATATATGCCGTGGTAAAAAAATCGTCCAGTTTGAGAAGAGGCGTACACATTAGTAGCAAACGAAGTCCTTTTTGAAACAAAAAGCCAACACGTTAATATCGCAAACGGTTGTATTATATTTACCGTCTCGAAATTTAGCCATACTCGGTGGCGTGCGTGCAGCTGTTTGATTAGACGGGAAGAGCGCGAGAAGTTCGCCATGCAGGTTTGACGGGACGCATGCGAGCAGTCCGCCGCGCAGGCTCGATGGGACGCGTGCATCCTGTCCACCTCGCAGGCTCGACGGGACACGTGCGAGAAGCAAGGCCGCCCATGCTCACCGGGAAGCGAGCTCTTTGACCTCCATGCACCAGCCGCCGCCCGCCTCACTCACAACTTCTCCATTAATGGGTTAATTAAAGCACCTGGATGGAGGGTGTTTGCTTGTGATCCCTTGGCAGCATTTGCTTTGTTCGTGTTTTCAACTAGTATTCCGCCCTAATTTAAATTGCCACATAGGGCAACGGATAATACGACCACAAATAAAATGGCAACGGATAATACGATGACAAATTTACAATGGCGCACATAATAATTGTCTTACATATTCCGGATAATTTGAAATGGCACATGCGGCAAAGCCCGGAAGACACGGGGGCAAGAGAAAAAGGAAATTGCAGACAATGATCTGGGTCGCTACTGTCTCTACTCGTCGATGGATCACCGGGCAGCGAAATCCTGCAGCTCCTTCTTGAATTCCTCACTACTTTGCTTGAAACCAGCCATAGATTCCTCCACCTCCTGCTCGCGCTCGATCTGGAGCTTCCTCAAGCCACCCATTAGTTCCTCGACGACCGCTTTCAGCGTCATCTCCGAGGCACTGCTTTGCTCATCCAGCATCTTCCAGCCGGCGGTCTCCTCCTCCTTCTCGGTGACCAACTTGAGGAGCTTCGCATTGTCATCCATGAGTTGCCCGATGAGGCCGGTCGCCTTGTCAACCGAGGCATCCCTGATCTTGAGCAGCTTCATCAAGCCGTTGACCAGCTCCTGCCGCGTAGTGATGCCAGCGAGAATGTCGTCGTCGACCAGCTCCTGCTGCGTAGTGATGCCAGCGAGAATGTCGTCGTCGCCAGCGAAGGACTTCAGGAACGCTGGCTCGTCGCGATGGCCGACGCCGCGAATGCGCTTGTGAGAACCCTCGCGTGCCCGTGAGAGCTTGTTCGAGGGCTCTGCGGCGCGCCGGGACATCTTTGCGGCGGCTGCGGCTTCGCGGCGGGACCTCTCTAGTGCTTCCGCAGCCTTGATCTTTGCTGCCTAGTTATATGTCCACCCTAAAATCATCCTACCAGTCATGGCGGAACGACTTGACAGAGAAAACCTGTTTTGTGGGTGATGAGGAGACGAACTGTGAAATAATTTTCGAATGGGTAGTTTTTATACCCCGGTGCTAAGTGTGAACACATATTAGTTTGATAGGTGTGAACAGATTTGCAATTATACTTATTGCATTGTAATCAGCAATGTGACGAGAAACAAGGTCAAAATTTATTGATGGCAGAAGGTTGACCACGTGGTTGCTCGCCGTTGAGGCGGCCGCGGCGCGCTCCACTCTGCCGGCCGCGGCGCGCTCTGCTCGCCGTTGAGGCAAAGTTACAATGGCAACTGTTAATAATTCTTAATAATTGTCTTACATATTCAGGATAATTTAAAATGCCAAATGCGGCAAGGCCCAGAACACTAACGACCTACATATGCATACAATTATAATAAAATATATGCTAAAAGGCTGAGCTGGCGGCCTTCCGACGATGGTCTTCTTGGACTCCATGATTAGCATAGCACCCTTGCGGCCGTTCACTCCGAGTGTCCCGACCCGCCTCCGCCTACGGAGCTGCTGGCGCTGGGAGTCTCTTGGGGCTGCTGGGCCTCTTCCAGAAGAGCTTGACAGCGTGTAATCCCGCGCATGACAACTCCACGGAACCGCTCCATTTCCATGTCTCTGGCCTGGTAGCAAATTCCGACGATGACCTGCATCCTCAAGATATCACGTTGGCGATGTTCTACATCGTCGGGGACGTCAACTCCGCTAAGGATGCGCTCGAGCACTACAAAAAAAAGACACATCCGTGACATTTTGGGCCGAACGAAATTTTTTTCTGTCATACATATGACACTTCTATGACGATAATTGTGACAAAACCCGGTATCATCATAGATGTGGTGGGCTCCTACTTCTATGACAAAAAATCATGACAGAAAATGGGCTTTTCGTCCTGGGCGGGCCGGAGACGCAGCTGCATGACATTCTTTGGGCCGTCCATGACGGAAAAAGCCGTGGTAGAAGCGAGGGCAAGGAAAATTTCGGGGAGTTCCCGGTTATGGTGGGAGGTCGGGGGCCGAGCGATAAACGTTTCTCTCGTACACGTACGTGCGTGTGTGCGAGGCGTTGGCTCTAACTAAACCCGAGCGAGGCGTTGGGCTCTAACTGAACCCGAGTGATTGCACTGCAGGCTACGCGTTACTGAACCCGAGCGATCGATCGATGGCTGTTAACTAAACCCGATCGATCGATTCCTTCGCTACTGCTGCTAACTGAAGTCGATCGATGCTGCCTCTAGATGAACAGTGAGCGTTGCTGGGGGGGTTTGGATGAACAGTTCCCGGTGGGGGTGGATGAACAGGACCCCGTGGTGTTGCCTCTGGATGAACAGGACCCCGATCGATCGAGCCGGTTGGGGCTGGATGAACAGGACCCCGTGGAGGGCAGCATGAACAGGACCACCCCGTGGAGGGCAGAATGAACAGTAGACGGTGGAGAGCTGGATGAACAGTAGCCCGTGGAGGGGTGGTTGAATAGGAGCCCGTGGAGAGGGCTGGTTGAACAGTAGCCGGTGGAGTAGCGCGTGGTGGAGGCTGGATGAACAGGAGGCCGCGAATGAACAATCGTAGGTGGAGGCTGGAGGAGGTCGACGGTGGATGAACAGTAGCCCGTGGAGGCTGGAGGGGATCGACAGTGGAGATGAACAGTGTCCCGTGGAGTCCCGTTTTGCGGTAAGCCACACCCCTCCCGATGAACAGGACCCCCGTTTCGACCGTAGCGCTCCAACACAAGTCCGTTTCCTCCGTTTTGCAGTACGCCACACCCCTCCCGATCAACAGGACTCCCGTTTCGACCGTAGGAGGCCGATCGAACACAAGGTCGTTTCCTCCGTTCTGCGGTACGCCAGGCCTCGTTTCCATCGGCTGTTCCGTCCAAGCCCTCCCGATGAACACGACGACGCATTCCGTTCCGACCCAGCCGGTTGGCTCCCCATGAACACGACGACGACGTTGTTTCTACGTTCCGACCCAGCCATGTACACGAGCCCTGGCCGTACGTATGCGCGAGTAGGCATTTGAGACCCTGCCCGTATGTACGTACGTGGCCGTATTTTCTTTCTTGCATCCTGGCCGCTATATGTACGTGTACATGCTACGTGCGCGCCTCTACTACGACACGTGCACGCCTCTACATCGACCAGTATGTATGTACACGTTCTCGACCAGAATGACAATGCTACGTACGCTTCGACCAGGTGGGTCCCGACTGTCAGGCACTTCCTTGCCTGCGAAGATGTAGCTGGTGGGTACCAGCAGCCAGGGGGGCGAATCGTTTTTTTTGCCCGAACGCACTTCCTTGCGTGCGAAGATGTAGCTGGTGGGTCCCCGCAGTCCGGGGGAAACGTTTTTTTCGCGAAATACGGTGGCCCGTCCGGTGGGTCCCCGCTGTCTGGTGGAGGAATAATTATTTTCCGCGTAATAAGGAGGCACTTCCTTGCTGTGGCTGTGGACCCAGCTGTCAGCCTCTCCATGTACAGTCCATGTCCGATGGAAGCCGTTCCTTGACCACGTTGACCATGTCGTGCCGGGAGCACTAGGGCGGTGGACGACGGCGAGCCGTAGGAAGGGGATGACGCGGAGCCGGGGAAGACGCAGCAGTGGAAGCCCGCGCAGAGAGGAGTACGAGGGTTCACTGGTTCAGCTGCGGTGTGAGGCTGCTGTCGCCGCAGGGCCTGGCCAGCGGTGGGAATAGTAGGGGGCGGTGAGTTCTCCGCGGCAGCACAGCCGGCCACGGCAGGCAGGAGCATGCGGCACGACCGGCGCTGCTTTGGGCGGCTGGAGCAACAAGACCAGAGGTTGAAGAAGCACTACGGCCGTTGGATGGACATCATACGGTCACTGGAGCTAGAATCGTGCATATTGACTAAGTTGACAAAGCCCTCCGTCCCATGTCAACTTAGTAGGCCCACAAGTCAGCCTGCCACTATATTGGGTCTCAGCTAGCAGGGGGAGTATTCATTTTTTTGTGCGTAATAAGGACGCACTTCCTTGCGTGCGAAGATATAGCTGGTGGGTCCGAGCTGTCAGCGGCGGTAACGTTTTTTTCGCGAAATACAGAGGCCCTTTCGGTGGGTCCCAGATGTCAGGTGGAGGAATCATTATTTTGCGCGTAATAAGGAGGCATTTCCTTGCGTGCGGCCGTGGAACCAGCTGTTAGCCTCTCCACGTACAGTCCACTTCAGATGCATGTCGGTCGTTGACCACGTTGACCAGGCCGCGCCGGGAGCACCAGGGCGGTGGACGACGGCGAGGCCTAGGAAGGGAACGACACAGAGGCAGGGAAGACTCGGCAGTTGTTTCCCACGCCGAGGGGAGTGCGACTATATGAGGGTTTACTGGTTCGTCTGCCGTCGCCGGAGAATAACAACAGGTGTGGGTGAGTAGAGGGATGGCTAGGCCAGCGATGGGAGTACGGTGGGGCGGTGAAGCCTGCACGGCAGCACAGCCAGCCGCGGGGAGGAGGGAGCAGGCAGTCCCGCCGATGCTTGTTTGAGCGGCTGGAGCAGGAAGAGCAGAGATTGAAGAAGCACGACGGCCGTTGGATGGACATCCAACAGTCACTGCTTGTGCGTCAACCTTTTTTTAGGAAAGCCTCAAATATGTGGAATACAGCATACAACCCATCTGCCATTATTTCTAATAATTTACAGCCCATTTGCTAATTCTGAAGGTTTTTTTTTGAGCCCATATTCTTTTTGTTAGCATTACAGCCCATATTGTGGCCACGGTTAAAAAATTATACGAAATGTTGCATATTTCGGTGCGGTCCGAACTGTTTTTAATCCCGAAATTTCGAGTCACATTCAAACTGATTTTAAAAATAAATGTATATCAATATAAAATCCAACAAATTGTCCACGCATAAAAATTAATGCAATTTAAAATCTTGAAATGAAAAAAAGAAATTTGAAAGTAATTGCTGGTTTGATGTGTTTTAAAAATGTACAACCCATTTCTCATTACTGATAGGCCATTTTCTCGTCCAGCCGAATGAAGCTCTCCTCGTCTTGAAAGATTTGCAGCCCAATAGGCCTGACAAAGTGACTTACTTGGAAAATCACAAAAAAACTGGGATAGCCATTTTCAGAAAGAAAAGAAAACTACTGGGCTGGTCTGTGGTAAACATAAAAGAAAAGGCTGTCTAGACATGCCAGAGTGCCCCGCACAGCCCGGTTGACACCCTGCTTCCGTCTTAAAAACAAATTAGATAAATGCCACAACAAATATGGCGATTCATAAAAATGCCACTGCAATTTCCAAACTTTGAAAAATGCCACTGCAATTTTTGCAAACTTTGGAAAACGCCACTGCAATTTGCAAACTTTGAAAAACGCCACTCCAGACTTCGAAAAATGCCACTGGGATGGCATGAAATGGCATTTTTCAAAGTTTGGAAATTGCAATGGCATTTCTTAGAAACAGCAGATTTGGAGTGGCATTTATCAAATTAACCCAAAACAAAAATAACTGGGCGAGCTGTTGGGTCCCTGATGTCAGCCGCTCGTTGTGCAACTCTCTCGTTTATTGACTACGTTGACAATGGCATGGGACCCAGATGTCAGAAATCCATTACGAGGAGCCATTTTTTATTGGATTGAAATAAGGAGGTACTTTGCTTGCGTACTTCCATGACCTTGGCGGGTCCCTGCTATCATCCTCTCCACATACAATCATCTCCTGGTTGTGTACGCGTCAACTTGGTAGGCCCACAAGTCAGCCTCTAAACCCGTGGAGGACAAATACAACCCATTTAAAAAAATAACAGCCCATTCCATATGTTCAAACGGAAAGTTCAACATTCAGAGCAAAGTAACAGGTCTGATCCACATATAGAGTACTGAACTTCCACGTTGACAACCATCATACCCAAGTTAACTATCTACTTCCAATAATACTCTAGTAGCGTACAAGTGCTAACTTACTCTTAGCTAACTAGACGATGCCGACCGCCATCTGCCGTACACGCTAAACGCCGGCACCGGCGTCCTCCGCCTCGCCTCGGACTTGCCAGAGGTGCGATAGGGCGCATTGCTCGCGCGCGTTGGCCCTTTCCATGCCGGCGTGGTCCACCGAAGCTTCGGCTTCTAAGCGGGAAACCCACTTGACGAGCTGGTAGTAAAAATCGGCATCGCGAACGCGTGCGTGCCCGATAGCCTCCAGGGCTATTTGCCGGGTGCCGGCCTCCACGTAGTCGCCCCCACGTGCGGGCGCTCTGCTCGCGACTCAGAGCGTCGGTGCGCTGCTACTCCATGTCCCGCTGGCGGCGCAAATCGGCGACACGCTGCTCATCCGCCAAGCGGTCGCACTCCAACAACTCCTGCTCCTCCGCCAGGCGGCCGCGCTCCAACAAGTCCTCGATCTCCGCATTGCCATCTAAAGACCGATAGCCTCCTCCCTCCGTCTGCCTTCCGGTGAAAAACCGAACACTAGTTCCGGCGGTGACCGCCTCCGGCCACGCCTACCGCGGACGGGCGGGGGCATGGCGGACGTGGCGAGAGCGAGGATAAGTGGCGAGAAACGTCGGGTCGGTGGGGGCTTATGAGGATAGGGCGAGGTGGGTCACGGTGCCACCATAGAAGGCCGAGAAACAGTACTTATAAGCGGAAGGTAGCGCGACGGTCATCGAAATTCAATGCATAATGAAGCAGGCATGGCTTAGCACGCCAGCTTGCCGTGGAAAACTAGAGAAACTGAAATTCTGACTGTGCCGTCCCGTCCCGTCCGTGCTAGGTCGCACGCTGGCCTTACGGTCAAACGGGTGCACTCGAATCATCGCCCTCCTTGTCCATAATGATTCCACGGATTTAAAAGGCCCGCAACAATTAAAGCGCATCTTTTTCGCATCAGTTAGCTGCCTTAATTACGGCCGGCTGCATGTGGGCACTCAAAATCGCTCGCAGCCAGTACGGGGAGCAGCATGCAACGAGTCGTAGCCGAGGGCATTAATTGATGAACTTTAGCTGGGAGATAAGGCATTTGCGAATGTTTTTGCTAGCAGTTTCTTCAGATTCGCATGACATTTTCTTCAGAGCATCTTGTCAGTTTCTTCAGAGGTAGGCATTTCTATTCAAAAAACTGTCACTTCGGATCTTGCATCGCAACTAAAACAGCCAGGAGCGCATTAGTAGGCTAGCTAGTGATCGATCGGTAACTTGTAAACACTGAGCGAACAGATATAAGGAACTGTTAATGCATCTCAATGATTCACAGATCATATACAAATATGTAGCTCCAAAAGCAAAGATCAGCCACAACTAAAACCAACTAGTACGATTCCCATAGATAAGATCAACATGTTAATGCATCTCAATAATTCACAGATCATATACAAATATGTAGCTCCAAAAGCAAAGATCTAGAAAAAACATATGTTCTTCCTACTAACATGGATGCTTCTCTTGGCCAACATTCAGTACAGACTGAATGACAAATTTGTTTGTGAAGTCTACAATTCCTCTTGCAAACGTAAGTGGTTTCACCAACAGCTGGAACCGTGGGAATGAACCACACATGATGGAGGAACATCCACTGCAATATGATTTGGTCTTCTCTTGATCACACGGCGAGACTATTTTTGGAATACAAACTTTAACTTAGGCAAAATGATGCCCATTGTATAATCAGACCAAAGCAATGAAGCACCTAGTGTTGGCCAATAAATAGTACAATACTACTTTTCTGAAGTCCATGAAGTGACTATCCAATCTTTATGTGTCTATTTTCAAATGGCACTGCATGCAGTGACTATACTATTCTCTTGTGTAGTTCAACCAAAATTGCGGTCACTTTGTGTGTTTGCTAAATAGCAACGGGCAGACATCTCTGTCTGCACAAATATCAAGCAGCTAGTAAACATATACCCCACCTTGTATTTTCGGTTTAAACATGTCTCTTCCGCTTAGATCTGTCATGTTTTGCACTTGACAATTTGATACAGTCATGTTTTGCCCTGGACAATTTCATACTGAATTGATTTGCTTGTTCAGAGCAGAAAGATAGCGCCTATTCTTCATCAGACCAAGGATATCCATGTTCGCAGTGATGGAAGAGGTGAAATCGATACAACCAAAATTGAGCATCCAGTCATTGAATCATGTCCTGCACCTCCAATGTAGGTCCACCCTGCCAATAAATTCACATGCAAACCACTAGTATTACTATCTAATGACAGTACAAAAAGAGTAGCAAGATAGTAGCAAACCATGTACCTTCTTAATGAACAGCTCATAGTGCCACCAATTGGATATAAAGGTTTGGGAGAAAATATGCTCCTAATGTTGAACCAGTTGGACTTTTTGTGCAGTTCCACTAAACTCGAGCATCCCTATTTGCATAGATATTGAAAGTGTGATTACTATAAAAGTGGCACTAGTTGAAGCATAGACTCACAAATATAAGCATTCCAATTTCTTAATGGGAAAAGGTAGCAAGACTGTTTCTAACCACCTTTTTGAAGGAATAAATAAGGCAACAGAGGCTGATGTCAGAAAGGCATATATAGTTCTTTCTGAAAGAATGATCGATTCCTGACCTTTCCTCTTCTTTTAAGCATATTTTGTGCAGTTCAACTAAAATAAAATGCCATCACCGCCTTGAAAATTCAGTGACACTGTACAAAAGGAAATGACTTAACATTACATCATGATGTCAGGTATGTAGTCGACAGGCATTAGAGACAAACTTACAGACCTCCTCCGGTAACATAATGAACATTAATTTTAACAAAGGCGTGACTAGCTTTACCGGGATAATTTGAGTGAACTCTACACCCTCTGTTCCTTAATATAAGAGGTTTTTGTGGTTTAGTTTAAAGTACCCAAACGTCTACTAGTATTTAGAAAAACAGGTAGTAGTTTTCTTGAGCACATATCTGGGAAAGCTTGCCACCGTTTATTTATGTCCATACGCTAATGCAACACCATTCAAAATTTCGAATACTACAAATATACACTAATCCAATGGCTAGTGCAATAGTAGAGTAGTTATTTTATTACAGGGTACAGTACAATGGGTTTACTAAACAGATTTCAATAAACTCTGGCACTGGAAGATTTCTATAAGAATTAACAATACAAAATGTAAAGGTAACACGTTTCAGCATTGGTATACTAGCTGTGCATGAGCATTAAACCAAATACAAAAGTCTGAAGATAACTAGCATTATTAACTAATGACAGTATAAAAAAATTGCAAACCATGTACCTCCAAGGTAAATATCATTTCGAACTCGGGGGGACCTTAAAAATTGCTATCCCAATCTTGATAATCGATCAAACATAAAAACTTGATCGAATGAATCAAGAGAACAGCCGGAGGAGGAGGTGCCCACTCTTAACCTTTCCTCTTGTCTTCATAATTTTTTGTGCAGTTTAACCAAAATAAAATGACATCAGCGCCTTGGCATTTTGGTGACACTATACAAAAAAATTAACTTATCTCATGAAAGTGAGGTATGTAATCTATAAGCATTAATAGTGCAAAAATCTGAAGGTAGTAACAAGTTTCAACGTTGGTATACTGGCTGTGCAACATCATTAGAATGCCTTAGTTGAAAAATCTTTAATACATCCACAATCAACAGCTAACCCTGAAATAATCCAGTGACATTAAATGGCATTGCTTAAATTTATCGGTGGCATTAGACTGAGTGCGGCATTAGTTAAATGTGGCATCACTTTAGCAGTAGCATTGCTTGACTTGACTGCTGGCGTTATACTAACAGCAAAAAAGTTAGACTAAGAGCATGCGAGGCCCATTCGGACAGTGGGCGCACCAGTACGATGTACCTCCACAGACGCATAGAGTGGTGAGGGAGGTATGGTTGCCCAGAGCAACAAATATCCAGGCAGCATATGTGGATTACGTCCCATTTTTGTTATGTTTAGCCACCTTTTTCCTATGTGAGGACAACAAACCGATCGACCTGGTCATTCTCTATTGTGTTGTCATGCCTTTCTACCCTTCTTCAACCAAGAGACACGAGACTCGTTCCTTAGCTACTGATTTTCCCCTTCTCAACCTAGATGCGGGTTCGATGCCTACTCTCTTGGATAGTACAGTCTCCCTTCCTTTCCTTATTCAACCCAGACATGGATTAGTCTGCATGAAGTAGGGTTTCCTTTAATAGTGCAAATTAAGGTTTTCGTCTGCGTGACCAGCAGAGCATAGGATAGCAAATTGGGAAGATGGCGGAGTGGAAAAAGATCCACATGCAGCGACATGGCAGATGGGGCAATAGAACAAGGGTATGGTTCGAAAAGAGGTAGCATACCTGAGGGTCGGCGGGAAGTGGCTTCGCTCGTGGTCATCGTCCTCCACATGCACTACGACAGCGAGCTTGGGGACAGAGGCCATCCCGCGCGGGCGCTAGGTCTGAGAGGACGGCCTTGTCGTCAGTGCATGACCACGCTCGCCGACGACGAGTGCGTCAACACTGCATGTCCTTTTCTCCCCCGGCGGATCTGTGACCACCGGTGAGGAGGGTAAGAGAGGCCGTCTTTTTTAGATCTGGAGAGAGGGTGATAGTGTGAGAAGCAAGTGGGCAGCCCTTAGCAAGAAAGCTCTGAAGCTCCAGCCTATATATCTTTTTTATACTACTAGTACTAGAGGTGGAGTAGTGGTACAGTAGTTTATATTTTCTCTGCAAACAGTACCAGTTAGTCGTGCTTCAAAACTGAACGGCAAGCCATTAAAAAAATAAAGTCGAGAAATAATGCGGCACCTCGGGCCAACGCGGCCAGATCGCATTTTGCACGAGAAATTACACACGATGTTTCGTTGACATGTGGTCCCATTCCAACATGTCAGTGAGACGATGGCGAGTCCTTTTGTACAATTTCCGAAAGGACGTGTAGGCCGGGGCGCCTCTTCATGTACCGTGGCAAAGTGGCAACCGTCCACCGACTCTTCGCCTTTCCCTCTCGATTTGGAACTGCTGTCGCACACTCTTCCTCCCTCCTCCATTTGCCTTCACCCTTCCTTCTGCCATTGTTCGATCGTCTTCTCCATGGAGGGAACAATCCGGAAACGACCCCGTTATTCTTGCCCCGATCTGAAAGATGACGTGGTGGGGGAACTCATTGATCGGTGCGACGTCATCACCTCGGCTAGCATGGCAGGTTCGTTCAAGCCCATTCTCGACTCAACTAATAACATCATTACAAGGAACCCAAGGGTCCAGGAGCGGTTTGATCTCCCTTATCTTCTTCGCTATAAGCCTGTTCGCATGGGCGCGGACGACGGAGGCCTCGCCTTGTGCAAGTTGATGCCGCTTGATAATGATACGTGTGATGTCAAGATGCCATCGCTTAAGGGTAAGTCCTGGGCTGGCACAAATGGAGATTGGGTTGTTTATATTGGGTACAATTGCGAGTGGGAACTTGTGAATGTGTACACTCATCAGCGGATTCCACTTCCAAAAATCTCCGAGTGCCCTGAGGTTGAGCACACAGATGATCTACATACGTTCAAATATGATCATGGTGACTGTCGTCTACTGAAGATAGCAATTTGTCGAGTTCCCAACTGCTCTTGGAATTACAAGAACTATCAAGTTGTTGCTATCTTCGACAAGCTTGTTGCCGTCCTTCGTGGTTCGACTGGATAGATATTGCTCAAAAATCAGTTTCTATACACGGATGTGTACTGTGATGCAATTGAATACGAGGATCTTGTGTTTGCTGCCACCACTCGTGGCACTGTTTTTGCATGGGATCCTCGTAGTTTTGGTACGTTTGTCTTCCACCGTAATTATAATTGTTTCATCCGCATGGATGCGGGTTAGCAAGTTTCCCTTTACTAATTAACCTTCTTCTTGTGTTTCGAAGGTCCTGTGAACATTCCACCACCTATACTTGAAAAAATTTATAAGCAAGGGGGAGATGACGATGGTGATGATCACGAGCATGAGGAGGAGCAGAACTTATATACTCAGTGGCGCCTGGCAACTAATTCCGATGGATCACCTCTTCTTGTCTGTATACAGTGCACTCAGACTGTTACTACTGAGGAAGCAGGTGTTGTCTCCCATGGTCGCCCTCTCCTGACCTATTCCAACACCCGTTGCATGGTATTCAGGACGGATACTAGTGTGCTAGCGCAAACACCTTCTCCCTGGTTTAGTATTGATAGTCTTGGAACAAACTCGCTCTTCCTTGGACCAAACTATCCAATGATGGTGAAAGGCGATCCAGCTGTTGTTGACACAACGTTACTACCATTTATGAGAAGCAACTATATCTATACCTCGGACATTTCGGTGGTTCCCTTCCCTGATCCTGATATATGCCGCTTCAGCCTGGATGATCAGTCCTGCGTTGCTCTCGATATTGACAATAGCTGGCCCTTCCCAGAGCACCTATGGTTCAAAGCAAGCGTTTCCAACGCCGAGGATTGGTTGAGTTGAAGTTCATTTCATTGCTTGTTATTTTTTGTGTGATGAAAACTTTAGTATTTGCTAGAATGTTTTGTTGGAAATAATCTATAATCCAACATGTATCCTCGTTGTCGTTGTGTGTTGATGACTTGTTGTATTTAATGAATGGTACATTTCAGTTGCGAATGCATGTCATAGACTCAATTTATGAATGGTTTTCGAGTCACTTCTTGGAGTGTGAGTACCGTAGTAGTATAGCCAGCATCCGGTTAGTATATGAAGCTGCCACATCACATAGAGCCAACCTAATATTGGAGTATCCTAGCCCTCCACCGGCGCGCCGCTTCAAATGGCGGAGGAAGTGAGAGATCGCGTCACCTTGTGTCCAGATCTGAGATGCCACGTGTACCAGATGAATGACTCCAAGTTCGACCACTGTGATGTTAGGTGCGAGCCCAGGAACACTGTTGGAGAGACCCCCCTCATAATTTTCCTACATTGGTCGTTTGATTCATAGGATAGAATGCTATAGGATTTTTTTCCTATGTAATCATCTTTTAATTGGCAATCTACCATCCACTCCAACTTTTGTTTGACTTCCTCTGTTCCTACGAAGAGAGTACTTGCTCTAAATGATGTGCCGCTGCAAGAGCCACCTATATTTATTAACCATGCTCTAAAAAGGTGGACCAGCCTTGGCTATAGTAGTACTGTACTAGGTTAGTAGGTGACCTTGCGCTTGGCTCTTCTCCTCTTCCGGAAGTCGAACAATAATGATGGTACTACAGTAGTACTTCTGGCAATCTGACACCAAATGAACTGCTGCACGTCCACCGCTTGTAAGCAAAAGTTCCTCCTCGTGCTGCGAGCCACCGCACACGCGTTGGCGAGGGAGAAGGCGTAGTAAGCAAGCTTCTCGTCGTTCTGCGAGTTGAGGGGACACATCAAAGTTATTTATTAGTACTCTTGGAGTAAACTCGCTCTTGGAGTAAACTCGCTCTTCCTTGGACAAAACTATCCAATGATGGTGAAAGCCGATCCAGCTGCTGTTGACACAACGTTACTACCATTTATGAGAAGCAACTGTATCTATACGTCGGACATTTTGGTGGTTACCTACCCTGGTCGTGATATAGTAGGCCGCTTCAGCCTAGATGATCAGTCCTGCGTTGGCCTCGAGATTTACAATAGCTGGCCCTTCCCAGAGAATCACTTGTGGTTGAAAGCAAGTGTTTCCAACGCCGAGGATTGGTTGAGTTGAAGTTCATTTCATTGCTTGTTATTTGTTGTGTGATGAAAACTTTAGTATTTATAATCTATCCTTGTTGTTGTTGTGGGTTGATGACCTGTTCTATGTAATAAAATGATATGCCTGTGATAAACTTACTAAATTTATGAATGGCTATCGAGTCGCTTCTCTGAGTGGGTGCTGCGATGAGGCAAAAAAATATTTTCCGAATACATAATTGTACGTGCATTGCAACATGTTATCGGATGAGGCCAATCAACAATAGTACACTATTGTACTAGCTTCACATGCTGCACTATCTCTACGTCTACGTATGTAATACAACAATTTTTAAACTTGAGACCAGCCACCCATCCTCACAAAGAACACTTTTTAACCTAGCACAGACTCCAGGAAATTTGGCCATAGTGTGAGGTGGGCCATATGTTAATGTGTTCGCTGTACGTAACCAGCACTTCGAATCCTCGATACTACTACTATAAGTAGTACTAGGAGTAGTAGGGTGGCATGGGCCAGAACAAGCATTCACGTCCTGGAGTACGACACACACCACCAGCACGACTTCCATCTGACACCATATTTCTTGGAGTCTGTGCTACAACAATCTCTTCAAACTAGTCGTTTCTCTAACTCAGCCATCGCGCGGCGGGCGAGGTGGGGGTTTGCCGATAGTCGGTTTCCTCAACTGCGGTCCCACTTGTAAGGCCAACTCCAACGCACGACCCCAAACGGACCTCTGTTTTGCCCGGATTCTGTCCGTTTGGGTAGGGCAATGGGGTCGTGTCTGGGCCATTTCTCGGATGCGGTGGTCGTGTGCCGAACGCGCGACCGCATCCCGGCCGTGTACATTTTTCTTTGCAAACACATATATTTTTTTCATCATTGATTTTTTGGTACATGGAAATACATCACCAAAATTTTGACTAGAAAAGCAAGACCAAAGAAAACAAGAACCACAAGAATACATTTTAGAAGATATCCAACTTCCATAACTGCTCCTGTAAGTTGGATTAGTGCCTTCTTGATGCATTCATTGTTGATCTGCGGAGGCTCGATCTTGCGTGCTTCTTTCTTCTTCGAGTGTGAAGAAGTAGACGTGTCTAGCCTCTATTCTATCAACAAGTGCACTAGTCTCATCTCTAGCCTCTATGCTAGCTAAAAGTGCTAGAACATCTATTAAATTGTGCTCTATCAATATATCACTGTACTGTTCTTCCCAATACCAAAACATGCATCCATTCTACACAATAAAATTTTAAGTTAGCACAACTAGTCTAATCCGAGAGCACAACCGAAGATTTGGTCGAGTTCTTTCTCCTTTTGCCGACACGTGGGACATCCAACATCCAGGTCGTGTCATGCAAGAAAATAGAGTGGTAGGTGAAGCCACGTGATGTGCATCTTGGGTTAAACTGTAAATAGAATCTTACTACTCTTGAGTAACTCCAAAAGTGGCCACCGAAGATCTTTATTGGATTTGTTTTTCATCACCAGCACGTTGAGGTGAAAGATGTGCAGGTTCAGTGGGTCCTCTTGCGTTTTCACTGACATGTGGGACCGCATATGAGCAAACAGACGATGGGCTCCGCGCGTCTGCTGGCTGGCTGAGAAGAGAGATAGAGGAGGGCCGAGCACGGACTCCAGGAAATTTGTTCTACGTACTCGATATAGTGGAGTAACCAGCACCTCGATATAGTGGGGTGGCATGGGCCATAACTAGCATTCATGTCTAGCAGTACGGCACACGCCACCCACACGAGTCCCATCCGACACCAATTTTCTTGGAGTCCGTGCTAGCTACAACCATCTCTTCTCCCTCCTGTTTTCTCAGCCATCGCGCGGTGGGCGGGGTGGGGGTTTGCCGATAGTCGGTTTGCTCATCTGCGGTCCCACTTGTAAGTGAAAATGAAAATGCAACACGGCACGCATTCCCCCTTGAGTGGCATGCCGGACAAACTATGTGGGGGTGCGACGCGAACACGGCAGGCTTTTCCTTTTGAACTTGTAACTTGTAAAATTTGGTTCTGCTCCATGGGGCGACCGATAGATAGAAATAACGATTTTCCCTAGAGTAATGAGAAGTTTGGTTCTAGCACGGTTCATGCATGGAGTACGTAGGAAAATTATGAAGTTGATGCGAAAGGTAAGATAATTACTAGTAGTACCATATACTACTACATGGATTTGACGGAAAGATAAAGATACATACGGATCCATCAACGACATCCTCACGCCCTAGTGCACCGGGTCACCAACCGACATGTGAGGAGCAGCGGCGTTGGCCGCAAGCTCAACGTGCTTCTAAACAATGCCATCCAAGGTTTCCCTGTGGTCCAAGAAGGCCAGCGTCCTATCGTCCTCCTCTTGCATGTAGTAGTCCTTGTGGACAATTTGCGCGTAGACGTGGGTGATTATGTTGATGGTGTCTTGCTGCGCCAGGCGCTGCGTGGCGAGCGCGACCTCGAGGTGGACATTCTCCGGCGCGACGGCGGGCAGTCACAGGGCCACCAGTGCGTCGAAGAGGTTGTCACCATAGAGGCTGTTGAGGGTGGCAGGCATCGCAGAGCCTGGGCACGTGGGCTGGAGGCGTACGTCAAGGTCGTCCGCGAGCTTCTTGACGACGGTGAACTTCTCGAGGAAGCCGACGAGGACCTCGTCGAACAAGGAGACGAAGCTGTCGTCCAAGCGGCCCCTCGCCCTGGCGGCCTCAAGCACTACCTGGAGACATTCCTTGGTGCCAGGATGCAGGCCGGCGTCGTGGACCATCTGGCACAGCCGGCTGATGTTCGCGCTCATCGCCTCCATGGGTCTAACTTCTAGTCAACTGATCTTGCGATTGGAGTGATCACTCTTGCCCTTAGGTGCGTAGGTGCATAGGATTTCGTAGATTGGACTGGCGGGAGCCTTTATATGAGAAGTGCAGACTGCGTTGAATTCACGTGCGTGTTGGCCATCTACTCCTCGCCCCTCTACTGCACCTGCCTTTGGCTATATGACAGGTTGGCCAGCCACCCGTTGGACCCACGTGTCATACACCCAAAGGCAGGTGCAGTAAGTCAATGAAGCTGCGTCCCCCTCCGTGCCCGTGCATGCTTTCAATGACTTGATACTACCAAACATCACATGCGGTGGTTAGTTCATTGCATGTAATCCTATTAAGTAGCAAAAAGACATTAAGTTACCTCGCCGATAGGAATAAAACAATACACCATGTATTTATTTACAGAGGGAGTATAGCCAGCATCCGGTTAGTATATGAAGTTGCCACATCACATAGAGCCAACCTAATATTGGAGTATGCTAGCCCTCCACCGGCGCGCTGCTTCAAATGGCGGAGGAAGTGAGAGGTCGCGTCACCTTGTGTCCAGATCTGGGATGCCACGTGTACCAGATGAATGACTCCAAGTTCGACCACTGTGATGCTAGGTGCAAGCCAAGGAACACTGTTGGAGAGACCCCCCTCATAATTTTCCTACATTGTCGACGACAAGGTGCCTATGGTGACTTCGTAAATTTCAAGATGATAGTGCCGTGCGTGTGTGCATTCATAGGGGTGAGTGTATGCGCTTGTATATGAGCGCTTGCGTCTGTACTGTGTAAAAAAATGTAAATGCGTGTCAAAAAGAGACTAGTCAGTATACTCAATATTGTGCACCTTGGAGAGGAAAACGATAGAACTAGTACGTATTTATTTACGGTGCAGATTCACTCATTTTGCTCCATATGTACTCCGTCGCGGTGTAGTCTAGTCACTTGTTGAAATCTCTAGAAGGGCAAATACTCCTTTCTGGTTTACACGGCTATACTAGCAAGTAGTTGTACGTACTAGTACAATAGTGGGCTCACATAGCAATTTTGTCTCCTGCAAGAGCCTGGCTATATGCGTGCTCTAATGTTCGCAACTGCAACGTTCGGTTTGCGCTTGGCTCTTCGCCTCTTCGAGAAGACGAACAATGATGTTACTACTACTGCTTCTACAGTGTCGAATCCACTGCTGCATGTCCGTCCACCGCGAGCGGGACGGATAGCTTGTTGTAGAAGTACTACTAAGCAAAAGCCTGTCCTCGTTTGCGAGCAACCGCGCGCATGGGTGAGGGAGAAGGCATCTAGTAAAATCAAGCTTCTCCTCGTTGTACGACGCGACACATCATAGCACTGGCCACACATGCTTGCCTCTAAACTTGGCTGAAAGACCCGCAGTGTACAATATATTTGCTGCAACCTCTAACAGTTACCCACCACAAATTAAAATATATGTGGCCGTATGCATCGTTCTGATGCAGAGGCCGGGGAGTCCCCCCTTTTCAAAAAAAAAACAAATTAAAATATATATTCCTGTCTTGACCAGATGAGCGTGCAAACTATAATCACCAGGGTGTCAGGTAGGGCCAGAAGACTATTTTAATTTTTTTTTTAACTTCAAGACAGCCACATAGCATGGAGCCGACCCCAACGATTTTAAGCTTACAGGCACGGTACACACTATCCTAGACTACTCTACACATGAAACTGCCACACGAGCGTCCGGGCTGCGCTTGGCTCTTCGCCTCTTCGGGAAGTCGAACAATGATGGAGTACTACTGCACTGGAGGAGTACTACAGTACGCTTCTGGCCATCTGACACCGATTGAACTACTGCATGTCCACCGCGTGCGGGAGGGAGAGCGTGTAGAGAAAGCTTCTCCTAGTCTTGCCAACCACCACACTCATGGGCGAGGGAGGGACGCTCCTGCCTTTGCGTGTATGACAGGTGGGCCTGACAGGTGTGTGGCCAACCTGTCATACAGCCAAAGGCAGGTGCAGTTAAGTCCGCGAGGGAGAGGATAATCAAACTTCTCATTGATGTACGAGTTGACGCAACACATCAAAGCACTACACTCGATATATTTCAATAATTTGCGTTTACCAATGCATTAATTACAACGGATGCATGCATGCCGTGACTCTCCTTTTGATACTTGCATGTGTTGATTTAATGCACCTTGAAGTAGTATAAAATATGTGACGGTAAAGCTTTGTAATACCCCGGCCCAAGTCGAGAAATGGTTGTGCATGAGGAGGGCGAGATCATGCACACCGAACAGGACCCGACGATGGAGCTCTCTAAGGTCTCGATGGACCTCACTGTGCTCCACTGCCCCTTGTGCCTCCGCCCCTTGAATTGTGGTTTCTCAATGAGTTGTGCTGAAATTCTTATGAATTGTGGTGGTTTTTAGTAATGAAAATCGGAAGGGGCAAGCCCTTCTTTGATCAAAAAAAATTAATCGTCCTTATATATTCATCAGTCTTGCTATAAGTCACAGTAGATGCTATATAGGTCCGTCGGATCTTACATCAAGATCCGTGCTTTCAGATTTTCTTTTTTCTCTCTTAAATCTCAGTCGAGTGAGACATAGCCACGCCATTAAACAAAGGCTCAGGCGCGATTAATGGAGACCTTGGGAGAGAGGTGGACGGTAGATGGAGGTCAAAGGGCTCTCCTCCCGATAAGCACGCGTAGGGGTCTGATCGCACGCCTCTCGTACTCAAATAGCTACCCTACACGGCGCCTCCTAGCTAATTAAAAATGGGGACGCGTGGCGGCACGTAAATGGTACTAGTAAGTAGAACGCCCACGGTTTCAATAATACTTGTGTTTCCGATTGTAACGTGACATCACTTGTTCCAAAATGACTTTGTTGATTGCTAATGTGTGCGCCTTCGCAAATCGGACTGCAAATTTACCACAGCATGTTGGTGCCATGTCATGGCACCAAGCCAAGTTTCATTATTTTCATGCGTGTTTTGGATTTACAGGAATTAAAAAACTAAGTTTCTCAATGTTTCCAACCCAGCCACGACGCCCAGAATTTTGAATTTCATTCCCATTTCTTGCATGGAACCTAGAAATTTACCCGAGGACACACATGTGATTTTTCAACCAACTTTGGTGCACTGGAACATGTGCTTGTATTTCAAATTTGAATTATGCACACAAAGGTGACACGTTCCCTCCCAGAACCACGAGCCTTCTTGAGAGAAGCTCCGATTTGCAAGAAGCTTATACCAAACTTTGTTCCTATTCGGCCAATTTTTTTTACTACGGCATGGTACTACCATGACATGACACCATGCCAAGTTTCATGATTTTAAAACCAAGTTTCTCAATGTTCTCGACCGAGCCACGATGCCCAGATGTTTGAATTTTATTCTCATTTTTTGCATGGGACCTACTCCCTCCTTCCATCTATATAGGGCCTAATGTGTTTTTCAAGACAACCTTTGACTATTGACAAGATTAATAGCACATGAGATGTATACTATGAAAATTATATTATTGGAAGCTCCTTTGACATACAAATTTGAAGATATGCTTTGTGTAAGTTGCATGTCATATATTATTGCTCTAACGTTTGGTCAAAGTTAGCCTCGAAAAATGCATTAGGACCTATATAGATGGAAGGAGGGAGTAGAAATTCACCCGAGGACACAAATGTGATTTTTCAACCAACTTTGGTGCACGGGAGCATGTGCTTGTAGTTCAAATTTGAATTATGCACATTAAATGACCAAAAACTCAATTAATGTGTAAATAAGGCCAAACGAAGCCGGAATAATTCCAAAATTTAACAGGGCACTCATGAAGCTCTATGTTGCCTTTGTAAATAAACTCAAGGGGGGCAACGTATATCGTTTCGCACTCAAAGGTGGCACGTTCCCTCTGAGAACCACGAGCCTTCTTGAGAGAAGCTTCGATTTGCAAGAAGCTTATACCAAAATCTGTTCCTATTCGGCCAATTTTTTTACCACAACATGGTAGTACCATGACATGACATCCATGCCAAGTTTCATGATTTTCAGATGTGTTTTGGATTTACAAGAATTTTAAAACCAAGTTTCTCAATGTTCTCGGCCGAGCCACGATGCCCAGATGTTTTAATTTTATTCTCATTTCTTGCATGGAACCTAGAAATTCACCCGAGGACACAAATGTGAATTTTGAACCAACTTTGGTGCACGAGAGCATGTGCTTGTAGTTCAAATTTGACTTATGCACATTAAATGACCAGAAACTCAATTAATGTATAAAAAACGACAAACGAACCCGGAATAATTCCAAAATTTAACAGGGCACTAATGTAGTTCTATGTTGCCTTTGTTAAGAAACTCAAGGGGGGCAACGTATATCGTTTCACACTCAAAGGTGGCACGTTCCCTCTTAGAACCACGAGCTTCCAAATCGGCCCAATTTTTACCACAACATGTTAGTGCCATGACATGACACCATGCCAAGTTTCATGATTTCCAGGCGAGTTTTGGATTTACATGAATTTAAAATCAAAGTTTCTCGATGTTCTCGGCCGAGTCATGACGCCCAGATGTTTGAATTTCATTCTCATTTCTTCCATGGGACCTAGAAATTCAACCAAGGACACACATGTGATTTTTCAACCCACTTTGGTGCACCGGAGCATGTGCATGCAATTCATATTTAGATTATGCACATTAAAAGTCCAGAAACTCAATTAATGTATAAAAAGGCCAAATGAACCCGAAATAATTCCAAAATTTAACAGGGCACTCATATAGTTCTATGTTGCCTCTGTAAATAAAATGAGGGGGGAGGCAGCGTATATCGTTTCGCACACAAAGGTGACACGTTCCCTCTCGGAACCACGAGGCTTGTTGAGAGAATCTCCGGTTTTGCAAGAGGCTTATACCAAAACTTGTCCCAATTCAGCCAAAAATTATACGTATGAAAACAGGGTTTAGATTATCCCAAACATCTCGCTACCTAGACCAATAATGTACTATGATTTGAATTCAACATAAAATGGATACAAATATTTGAATTGGAGAGCATATGGTACATGTAGTTCATAGTGAAATATGATTACTGCTATATGTATGTTTTTTGTTATCAAGATAATATTTAAATTATTGTATAACTTGACAGCAATCGTATTCAAATAAGGAAAATTGATTCAAATTTAGTCCATATGGTAGATGACAATATATATGTTCACATGGTGGAGTAAAATGTTCATATATGATGGAAGATCAAAATGTACGACTACATCAATTATAAACCGCAAGGTCACCTAACGATATATTTGAATTCAACATAACGTGGATTCAAAAATTGAAATTTGAGATCATGGCATCTGTAATCATATAAAAAGGGACATTACTCTTTCTTTGGTGGGAATTGATTTGTTTTTGTTGTTGTTGAGGGAAGTGTGAATCGATTTGGTACTGTGCAGGGTAATCTTGTTCTCCTGATTTTTTTTACATTTTTCTTGTAGTTTTTTCAATGGCATCTATAGCAATATAGTAAAAGGGGACATGACTCTCTTGTGTCTTGTATGAATTGTTTTTTTACACGTTAAGTTTGTTCTGCCGAACAAGGAATCCGCACCTTGTTATCCCGAAATTTTCAAGCTCGAGTATCTTTTGTCTCACCTGCTTTGAAACTCCCGCTTCTTCAACCCACGCCGCGCCTTGTTATCCCGAAATTTGGACGCACGCGAGAACTCCCTCCTCATCCGAAATCGCTCCCGCAGCCCAGACACGCGAAATCCCCCTTCTACCCCTCAGCCGGAAATGAAGCTCCACGTCGCGGTGTCAAAACCGGTGGGGGTATGCTGGTAACTTACCCTACATTTCGGACAAGCGTGCCCTAAGCTTGGCTCCCCCTCCCCCTTCTCCCCCCATTCGTACACCAAGGCCGCCAAAACCCACGAAACCCCATGCTCCTCCGTCAGCCTCCCGACCGCCGCCCAGCTGGAGACTCTTCCCTGACTACGTCGTCCACCGCAACAGCTCGACGTCCCTCATCCACCGCACCAGATGAGGATCCGTTGTCGATCTCGTCGTCCTGCCGGATCAGCCGCCCCGTCCTCCACCTCCAAGGAGCTGCCCCGACGTTCACCTCGTCTATCGCGCCACCTCAATCCCCACAGCGCCGTCTTGACCTGCCCCACCGGAACCGCAACACCCTCACCAATTCCTCCGATGAAGCCGAGGCCAACTCGGCGCCACCAAGGAGGTTCTGCACTCACCGCTGCATTTTATCTTTTATTCGATCTCACGGGGCTGCCGGTGCTCGATACCGAGCAGAAATGGCGTGTCTCCATCGACGGCGCCGTCGCCGGCCACATCATCCACGGCGTCTCTCCCCCATGTCGTTGCTTCCTCGGCGGTGACTTCCACAACGGCACTAGCTGCAGCTGCTCCGGCTCTCGCTCGCGCTGCGGCTCTGTTCTTGCTGTCGGTCGCGCTGCTGCACTGCTCCTGCTTTCGTTCGTGCTGCTGCTCTGCTCTTGCTCTCGCGTGCGCTGCTGCTGCTGCACGACCTCCGGCAGCTACAGGAGTTGCTGCTTTAGCACTCACTCGTGGTGCTACTGCACGACTTGCTCTCTGCTAGTGCGTTCCCTGCTCGAGCGTCTGCTCATTTAGATCACTGCTTCTCTGCTACTAGTGCTCGAACGCCCTAAACATCTATTGCAATGCTCTGTTACTAGTTCAATCAGTTTCGACAGTAAAATTTAGTTTCGACTGTGAAGTTCATTTTCTTCAGTTAAGTCAGAGTGAACAGTACTTACAACATCTGTCGGAGCGGCCGTGGCGCGGCTGATGTGTTTTACATCTAGCACTTTTCGGTGATGTATTTTACATCATCTATTGCAGATGATATTAGGGTCCCACTTCAGATTAACGTTGTCTGTCTTGTCATGCTTCAGCCTCGTCGCCGTACACCTTAGCGGAGCTGCTCCAACGACGGAACCGTCCATCACAACGGGGCAGTACCCTCGGCGCCGTTTCCAGAGGCCTCTGATCTTCTTCCCCGCCTCCGACAGTCACACCAGCATCATCACCAACCTCCACGTCCAACCCAATGATGCTGAGGTCCACAAGGCTATGCCAAAGAGGTTGTACACTCGTCGCATCACTTTGTTTCTCCATTCCTCTGTTCTTCCAATTCATGTGAGCCAAACACCCAGGTTGACTGAAATCCTATGTTTCCAAATGCTCTGTTTTGCACGTGCATTCCTATCCTATTCCTGTGTTTTTCCTGTCCCTGTGTTTATAGAATCCTCCAATTCTAAGGAGCCCTTACAGATTTACTTCATTTTCAAATAGGCGTCAAAGAAAACTTTGTGTGTTATGTCCTGCTCCTGCCGTGCCGTCATCCACCCCACCTGAGGTGCACCATCGATAGAAGCGTTCACTGCAGCAGAGACCCCCCCTGCAGACTTCCTTTCGCCGCCTCAGATCATCTTCCCCGTTGCCGGCAGCCACGCCAACTGCATTACCATCATCGACTGAGCAGATGAACCTGAGGACTACACAGTTCCTGAAGAGAGGTCGCAGTCTTTCGTGTTTGCTTACGTTATACATCGGTTATTATTACCTGCTACTTTATCGTTCAATCTTGAGTTTTGAATTGCCCATGGGTCTCATATCGAGCCAGCAACGAATAGTATCTGTCTACTATCTGGTTCATCTGGGGTCTTCTATGTGGTTCATGTTGGGTGGGCAACAAACAATAGATGATCCATTGTCTATCTTTTTAAACTGAAGCTATAATCTACCTGCTATCATTAGTTTTGGATCCATCCACTCGTTTGCTACCATCAGTCTTGATTTTTGCATGCACCCCTTAGGCCTTACAAAATCTAACTATTTTTTTATTATGCATGTCAGATATTGTACACAATCATACTGAACATGTAGAGAAAAAGAGAAGACCGTTGCGTGCGAATATAATGTCATGCAGACGCCGCTCCATGGTGGGCAAAGTGCCCCCCATCCTGCATTTCTAGATTGTATTCCAGAGGAAGATAACTGTTCAGATGGAGATTCAGAAGGAGCCGACCACGCCTGTTTACCACCTGAGGTGTTTGCTCTAACCTGGCATGCTGATGTTGGTCATACCATGCATATGGCGACTTGCATTGCTTACATTATACATCTTATATGTCATCAGCTTAGTTTAGATTTGCTTTGTGTGAATGCCACCTGTTTGGTTTCTATATCATACTCCCACCATTCCTAAATATTTGTCTTTTTAGAGATTTCAACAAGTGACTACATACGGAACAAAATGAGTGAATCTACACGCTAAAATATGTCTATATACATCCGTATGTGGTAGTCCATTTGAAATCTCTAAAAAGACAAATATTTAGGAACGGAGGGAGTATATGGGAATTATGCAATGCCATCTTCTTTAGCCAGGCATCATATATGTGAATCATGCAATGCCATCCTGTTTAGCCAGTCATCGTATATGTGAATTGTATTGTGCCATATTTTTTCTATAATGTATTCCATTTGTCAACAATGTTTATACATTCATCTACTCTTCCTGTGCATCAGGCATTTGAGTCGCTCATGGGAAAATCTGGAGTGAAAACAAGGTCTTCTGAGCAGTCAGTGCTACCTGTCGATGCAGATTTCTTGCTGGTTATAGATAGCTCCTCAGAGGAGGATTCAGATAGAGATGACCAGTCGTATTCCCCCCCCCCCGAGGTGCATGCTCTAACTTGGCTGGGTTATATTGCTCATATCATGCGTATGGTGTCTTGCATTGTCATGCCATCTGCTTAGATTAGACATGCTTTGTGTGAATGCCTCCTGTTTGCTTTCTATATCAGATATGTGAATTATGCAATGCCGTGTTTTTCAGCCAGTTATCATATATGTGAATTATGCACCGCCATGGAGCCAGGCATCATATATGTGAATTATCTCATGCCATCTTTTTTCATTACGTATTCCATTTGTTGACAATCTGTGTATATTGAACTACTCTACATGTGTATCAGCCATTTGAGCCGGTTATGGAAAAATCTGGAGTGAAAACAAGGTCTTCAGAGCAGGCAATGGTACCTGTTGAAGCATATATCTCGATGGTTACAGGGAGCTCCTCAGAGGAGGATTCAGAGACAGATGACCAGTCCTATATCCCACCTGAGGTGTATGCTCTAAGTTGCAATGTTTATATTTCTCATATGATGCATATGGTTTCTTGCATTGCTTAGTTTAGACATCATATGCACAATATTGAATTATATCTGCTTAGTTTAGAGATCATACATGCGAGTGCCAGCTGCTTAGTATATGAATCAATTATGTCAATTATATCATGCCATCCTGTATACTTAAACAACATGTATGTGAATTATTTCATCCCAACCTATTTTAGAAAGACATCATATAGTTTTGTCATGTCATCCTGTTTAGGTACTCATCATATGTTGAATTATGCCATTATATCTTGTTAAGTTATCCATCATATATCTGAAACTGTGTCATGCTATCCTATTTAGTTAGGCATCATATATGTGAAATTGTGTCATGTTGTCCTGTTTGGTTAGACAACATATATGTGAATTACCACATCTGTCTATCATACAATGTCTGTACGTTCAATTTCTTTTCTTGTTTATCAGCCATTTGAATTGGAGGGGTGATGGCAGTATCTAAGGGAGCAAAAACCCGTTCTTCACAAAAGACAGTGCAACCCGTCGATGCAGATAGAACCATGGTTGTACTAGCCCACAAACTAGCCCCACCACACATAATCAAGACTCTTCCAGATTGCACACTTACACCATTGGGCAGAGAACCAGCTACAACCTATCTAACCGCAACCCCAGCGGATAGTAACCCACTTATAGTTGACAAAGCACCATGTCCACCACAGAGTACCCCCACAGGAGCAGTTTGTAAAGCTACTGCAGTGCCCAAAGCACGAAGACCACCACAGCTAACCCAAACTCCACGTTTAAAGCAGAAGAGCAACTGTTCTCAGGTCAGATTCCGTAGCTATGGTCCATACTCCTTTGCTGTTGCATCACTGTATTTACTCATACCAACTACTTTCGAATTTGAAGGGTCCAATTGAAACTCCAATGGCGCAACAGGTATGTTTTAAACCTATTTCTTTAACTGGATTGTTGTTCTAACTTGTTGCTCTATGTTGATTTCAGTTTAAGTTGTATAAACAGTTATGTTCTCATGTGATGCACATTACAAGTGCTCCCAATGCTGTGTAGTTTCTCACACTTATATTCTGTCTATGCTGCTGTGTCTTAAAAATATATGAGTTGAACTGTGTCTCTATCTTGATTAGGGAACATAAACTAGAATGATATGGACAATGCAGTGACCATATTACATAGATATATGTTTGTTTCATGTTGTTATCCTGTCCACCTTACTACTGAACCGGTTTACCAAAATGAGTTTCGTATACTACAACCTAAACCTGTGATGTGTCTGCTTGTTTCTCTTGTAGTATGCAAACAGAATATTGGAGAAGAGCACCCCACTATGCAATGGTAGAGAAAGTAATGCAGATAAGGTTCAAGATAGTGAGACAACCCTGTTGGTCTCCAAGAAAGGTGATAAAAACGATCTTGTAGACAGTGAGAAAACCCCACAGTCCTGCGTTGATGTAGTGTTCGAGTTACTGGCCAGTACCGCTGGCAAAAGCTCTTTGAAATCGCTGCCTGAATCACTTTGGCTTCTTCAGTCTCAGGTACAAGCTGAAAGGCATCAGTCAGCTGTGCTGCGGCAAGAAGCCGAAGGACTGAGGAAGTCCCTGTAGAATTCAGATGCGTACTTTCTTGTGCAACAGCAAGCACTGGAGGATTTAAGCGCCAAACAAGAGAAAGTTAATAAGCTTGCTAAGCATCTTGCCAGCATTATGGGTACCCAGGATATTGTTTCTTGAACTCTTCTGAAGTGGTTTTAGTTCTGGACTTGTTTTGCTGCGGCGTTTATATGCTGCTTTGTTCCCTATATTTGCACTGGTGGCGAACTTTGATGCCCAGTGGATGTAATATGTGTAATAGCCGTGATAGCCTAGCATAAGTTGCTTTCTTATTTATTTCCTTGTTGTCTTGTTTATTTGTTTGCTTGTAGTCAGTGCAGTTCTTTTTCCGCGGTTTGCTAGTGGCTGCAATAACCTATTTTTTAAAACTAGGCCACAATAACCATGGGCTAATATTTACTGTAATGACACTGGGCCTCCTACGGGCCGTAGAAATAGTGGGCCTTCTACCGGTCGTAGAAACAGTGGGCCTTCTACGGGCCGTAGAAACAATGGGCCTTCTACGGGCCGTATCATCAATGGGCCTTATACGGGCCGTATGATCGATTGGCCAAACATGGGCCAATAACAGGCCGCATTATGGCTGTAAACGGGCTAGAGTTGGAATCGACCGTTCATGGGCCGACCATAATGGGCCATCGTTAATAGTCCGTATTTGATGACGCTTTGATAACGACCCAACGTATTAACGGACCACAAACGGGTCGACTGTAACCACGGGCTGAATTTGGCCCACAAGCAGAAAATGACAGTAACGGGCCGTAAGTAAACGAATGCTGGAAATGAGCCCAAGAATAAATGGGCTCTGAGAAGGCCGAAAGATAACCTGGGCTGGAAACGGCCCAATGGAATAACGGGCCGTTAATGGGTATAAAGTGATACACTATTCATTATGGGCCAGTTTCACCACGGGCCGTTAATGGGTGTAAAGTGATACACTGTTCATTACGGGCCAGTTTCACCACGGGCCATTAATAGGACAAGAGTTACATAAGGCCTCATATGGGCCGAAAGACGTCATGGGCCATACATGGGCCAGAAGTGAAAACGGGCTGGAATCATATTGGATGGCCCAGATGACGCTACTGGGCCTAATTCGGATAGGGCGTAATGGGCCTTGGGTTAGCGGGCTGTAAATGGGCTATATGCGAACAGGCCGTTAACAGGCTTTCCATGGGCCGGCCCGCCACCTTTTGACCAAGTCAAACGGGCTGGCCTTTTCACAGGAATGGGCCTCTGTTGGGCCGTGCCACATGTCGACGTATCATAGGCGCCTTCTGTCCAATGAGTGGATGACATCTGTCCCAACGATGAGCCGACACGTGTTTCCTCCAGCCAATGATGATTTTACACGTGGAAAATCCCCATTGGTCGGGGCTGTTAACGGGTTATCGGATCCAAAACCCGACCTGATAGCTTAACGGCGTTCCGTTACGGTGGATGCCACGTGTCGGTCACCCTTGACGAGAGCACTTCTGTGATGCGCGATTTATCGTCATGGAAGTGGACACTTCCGTGATGATAATTTTCGTAATGTCATGGAACACTTGTACGACAGCACAGGTATGACTATCTTGATTCTGTCATAAATTTGTCATGGATGTACATACATGACAAAAAACGTGACCTACTGTGACAAACACGTATCATCACGGAAGTGTATTTTTTTGTAGTGGAGCCTGGCCACCACATCATCGGGATCGAGGTTGACACGGCCGCCGCGGGCAATGATGAAGCCGTAGGCTGCCTTTATCTTGACTGAATCACAGAGGTCCTCTGCCCATTCCTTGCAGGGCATCAGGCTCTCGATGAGCACTAGTGACGGCGGCTCTTCGGGTGGGTCGTCGATCATGCCGCCGAGCAACTCTGGATCTTTTGCACGGTGGATGGCAAACTTCTCATCACACCTCCTCTGCAATATGTCGATTGTGCTCCCAAGGACTGTGACACCGATATCGCTGTCGATGGGCCATGGTGCCTGCACCGGCCGATGAAGCTCTTGCTCCCCGACCTACTCTGGCTCGTTCTCCTCGCCGAAGATGTAACGCAGGTAGGCGTCGACGTCGAAGCTTTGGTCGTTGCCTGGCATGCTTGGAATAACTAATGGTAGATGGGTGAGGACTAGATCTTCGCAGAGTGTCGCGGCGGTGCGTTGCCACCTGGGTTATATGCAGCAAGCCGTTAGCTGGTGGCAGGAAACCGGTGAGGGAATAGGCATGGATTTTACAATTCATCCATGTGGAGTGCGGGAAGCATTCACTGGAGCGCGGGAAGACTAAGTGGAGCACACACACAACCCAAATACCATATCTGGTGCCATGTGTTATTTATCACACAAGTGTTAACATAAGGAAATGTATGTGTAACTTACTAATCATCGCACATGAGTACTCGTAGACGCATCGTGTGTGATATTCCTAGCCATCGCAAGCAACTAGTTTGCATATTTCAAAGTTTTTTGTACACACAGAATCGCACACGAACTAACTGTATTAACCGTCTATGTTGTAATTTCTCATCGCAACCAGTTCATCTGATTCGGCTGTTTGCCACGTATCACACACATCTTGTTAAGTTGAAGCGTTTCTGTTGCGTTCGCTAATCGAAAACAGTTCGTCCGAGTGAACTGTATGCCCTATATCACACACACCTTGATCTGGCTAATCGCTTATGTTGTCTCCCTAATAGCAAATGGTTCATCGGAGCGAACTGTATGCCGTATATCGCACACACATTCATATGGCTGCCCGTTACTGTTGTTCTGCCTCATCGCAAACAGTTCGAATGGGTTAACCGTGTGGCCTGAATCGCACACGCAACTAAAATCTGAATCGTGTTTGATGCATCCTCCATCGCAAACGTTTTGTATCATTTCTGACGGTTTTCATACATCACCGTTTGCGATTATTGCATCACACACAATTTCTCGAAGGGTCTCCGATCGTAGTGTCGCGTTAGCAGCATCCTGCAGTAGTGAGTACTCATACTGCTTTCAGCTATGGTTGTTAAGTGCCCGTGCTGGTTTCAGTTAAGGTGCTCCTGCTGCTTTTACAGTCTGTCATGTTTCTTCAGTCCTGTCTTCCACCCGCTACCAAAACCAAACCAGCCCCGGCGGGGCCGCCTGCTTGCGCCTCCCATGGCTGGCTGCGCCTCAACGCATTCATCGCCGCCCCACCGTCTCCTAAATCGTTAACGCCGACCTCTGAGGCCTCACCGTCGTCCTCCGCGCGCTTTGGTGCGCTCGCCGCGGTGCTGCCCTCTCGCTTTGTCAACATGGTCGACAAACAAGAGGAATCGGCAGAGGACTGTACATGGAGAGGATGACAGTACGGGCCCACCATGTCCATGGCCGGACGCAAGGAAGTTCCTCATTTTTTATTATATATACTCCATTGTCAGCGTATGGAAAAAGAAAATGCTTCCTGCTAGTGGTTTCCTGACATCTGGGACCCACGACATTGTCAGCGTATATAGTCAATAGACAAGAGAACGACATAAGATCGGCTGACACCTGGGAAGTAGCTGCTCGAGCAGTATTTTTTTTGTTATTGTTGAGACGAAGCAGGGTTTCAACTGGGTTGTGGCCCGTCTAGCCCAGGCTTATATTTTATGTTCACCACATGACCAGCCCAGCTATTTTTTTTGTGAAAATGAGCCCAGTTTATTTTTTCTAAAGAATACCCAATCCAGGCCTACTTATTTTTATACGCCCTGATGGGCTGCAGCTCTTTCAAGACGCCTGCCAATCTTGAAAGTAATATGAAATGGGCTGTAAATATAAAAATAGATGACAAATTGGCAATTACTTTATAATTTCTGATTTTTTTTACATTTTAAATTCCAATTTCACTGGGCTTAACCTAATTTAAATATATCTTCAAAGTACTTTAAATCTGGCTCAACATTTCGGTATTAAAAATAGTTTGGAACCCACAGAAATATGCAAAATTTTGTTTAAATTTTTAACCCTGGCCCTGGCCAACAAAAAAATGGACTGCAATAATTTGCATAAGAAATTGCAATGAGCTATATATAAATTATTAAAAAAATAGGGAATGGTCTGACTTGTGGGCCTATTAAGCTGACGCGTATGCAAGATATTTTTTTACTTATTATATACGACAACAAACGATTCTAGCAGACGTAACCGTTGGATGTCAATCCAACGGCCATCGTGTTTCTTCAATCTCTGATCTTTTTGCTCTAGCCGCCAAATCCAGCGCCGGCGGGACCGCCTACTCCCGCCGCCTGTGTCCGGCTGTGCTGCCGCGCATGCCTCACCGCCCCCTACTACTCCCACCGCTGGCCAGGCCATCCCTCTACTCACCCACATCCATCCACTACTGTGGCTTCGCCGCCTCCGGGTCATTCCCTTCTTGGGTCTCGTCGTCCTCCATCACGCTGGTGTTCTCGGCACGGCATGGTCAACGTTGTCAGCTATATCTTCGCACTGACAGCTCGGGCCCACTAGCTATATCTTCGCACGCAAGGAAGTGCCTCCTTATTACGCACAAAAAAATGAATACTCCCCCTACTAGCTGGGACCCACCATATTGGGAGGCTGACTTGTGGGCCTACTAAGTTGACGCGGACGGAGGGCTTTGTCAACTTAGTCAACAAACGATTCTATCACCAGTGACCGTTGGATTGTTAACATCCAATGGTTGTCCTGCTTCTTCAACCTCTGATTTTCTTGCTCCAGCCGTCCAAACCACCGCGTGCTCTTGCCTCCCGTGGCCAGCTGTGCTGCCGCGGAGGCCTCACCGCCCCCTACTACTCCCACCGCTGGCCAGGCCCTGCAGCGATGGCAGGCTCACACCGCAGCCGAACCAGTGAACCCTCGTACTCCTCTCCGCGTGGGCATCCACTGCCGTGTCTTCCCCAGCTCTGCTTCATCCCCTTCCTAGGCCTTGCCGTCGTCCACCGCCTTGGTGCTCTAGACACTGCGTGGTCAATGTGGTCAACGAACGACTTCCATCGGAAGAGTACTATACATGGAGAGGCTGACAGCTGGGTCCACGGCCGCAGCAAGGAAGTGCCTCCTTATTACGCGCAAAATAATGGTTCCTCCACCTGACAGTAGGGACCCACCGGACGGTCCAACATATTTCGTGAAAAAAACATTCCCCCCCTGACTGCTAGGACCCACCAGCTACATCTTCGCACGCAAGGAAGTGCGTCCATATTACGGGCAAAAAAATGACTCGCTCCCCTGACTGCTGGGACCCACCAGCTACCTCTTCGCACGCAAGGAAGTGCCTGACAGTCGGGACCCACCTGGTCGAAGCGTACGTAGCGTTGTCATTCTGGTCGCGAACGTGTACGTACATACGATCGGTCTGTCTGCAGGCTGCAGCGACGAACCATGGCCGTGTAAGGAAGGGCACGTGTCGTAGTAGAGGCACGCACGTGTCATCGTAGAGGCGCGCACATAGCATGTACACATTTGTACAGCCAGGGTGCAAGAAAGAAAATACAGCCACGTACGTACGTACGGGCGGGGTCTCGAATGCCTACTCGCGCATATGTACGGCCAGGGCTCGTATACATGGCTGGTTCGGAACGGAGAAACTGCATCGTCGTCGTGTTCATGGGGAGGCAACTGGCTAGGTCAGAACGGAATGCGTCGTCGTGTTCATCGGGAGCCAACCGGCTTGGACGGAACAGTCGATGGAAACGAGGCCTGGCGTACCGCAGAACGGAGGAAACGACCTTGTGTTCGACCGGCCATGGTCGAAACGGGATCCTGTTCATCGGGAGGGGTCTGCCGTACCGCAAAACGGAGGAAACAAACTTCTCTTGGACCTCCTACGGTCGAAACGGGGTCTTGTTGATTGGGAGGGGTGTGTGATACGTCTCCAACATATCTATAATTTATAAAGTATTCATGCTGTTATTTTATCATTCTTGGATGTTTTACAATCATTTATACCAACTTTATATCATTTTTTGGGACTAACCTATTGACCCAGTGCCCAGTGCCATTTGCTATTTTTTGCTTGTTTTTTACATTGCGGGAAATCAATATCAAACGGAGTCGAAACACCGCGAAACTCCACGGAGATTTTTTATGGGCCAGAAGACTCCCGATGGGCCAAAGAAGCACCTGGGGGGTGCCCCGAGGGGAGAACAACCCACCAGGGCACGCCAGGCCCCCTGGCGCGCCCAGGTGGGTTGTGCCCACCTTGATGGCCTCCCGCACCCACTCTTTGCACTATAAATTCCCAAATATTCTGAAACCCTTCGGGTTAACCTAGATCAGAAGTTCCGCCACCGCAAGGTCTCTGTATCTGCGAAAACCAACCTAGACCCCGTTCTAGCACCCTGCCGGAGGGGGGAATCATCTTCGGTGGCCATCTACATCATCCCGGCGGCCACCACGATGAAGAGGGAGTGTCCACCCTCGAGGTTGAGGGTTTGTACCAGTAGCTATGTGTTTGATCTCTCTCTCGTGATCTATATCATGGGCTTTGTTAATATAGTCGGATCATATGATGTTTCTCCCCTCTATACTCTTGTTGTGATGAATTGAGTCTTTACCCTTTGAAGTTTTGTCTTGTTGGATTGAATATTCAAATATGAGAACACATGATATATATCTTGCGGTTTGAATACTTGAGGTGACAATTGGGGTATCATATTGATTCACTTGATATGTGTCTTGGCATTCAACTCGCGGATTCCCGCGGTGATATTGGGGTAATCTATGCATAGGGGTTGATGCACGTTTTTATTATCTTTTCGCCGACGGAAACTTTGGGGTCTCTTTATAGTTCTTTGTGTGAATTGAGTATTATGAATATGAATTGCTTTGGTGTTATTCTAGTACGAACTCTAGGATAGATCGAACGGAAAAAATAGCTTTGTGTTATTTTAGTACGAACTCTTGAACAGATCGAACGGAGAGAATAGCTTTGAGGTGGTTTCGTACCCTACAAACAATTCCTATCTTTTTTTCTCCGCTAATAGGAACTCGAGAGTGATTATTTATTGCACTTTGAGGGATAATCATATGATCCAACTATGTTAGCATTGTTGAGAGGTTGCACTAGCGGAAGTACGGATCCTAGGCCTCATTTTTAAGCATTGCAATACCGTTTTTGTGCCCATTTATTATTTGCTACCTTGCTGTTTTTCTTTATTCAGATTATAAAAATATATTTCTACCATCCATATTACACTTTTATCACCATCTCTTCGCCGAACTAGTGCACCTATACAATTTGCCATTGCATTGGGTGTGTTGGGGACACAAGGGATTTCTTGTATTTGGTTGCAAGGTCATTTGAGAGAGACCATCTTCATCCTACACCTCTCACAGATTGATAAACCTTAAGTCATCCACTTGAGGGAAAATTGCTACTATCATACAAAACTCTGCGCTTGGAGGCCCAACACGTTTCTACTAGAATAAAGTTGCGTAGTAGACATCAAGCTCTTTTCTGGCGCCGTTGCCGGGGAGGTGTGTGCATGAAGGTATACCTTTAGATCTTGCAATTGAATCTTTTAGTTTCTTGTTTTATCACTTGTTTGGTTTATAAAAATAAAACTACATAAAAAATGGAATTGAGGTTGCATCATATTATTGATCTTCTTTATAACATCTTTCTTGAAAATGATGGTTCGGAAATTGTGCTCAGTTGTTAGAAGAAGAAGTCAATAAAATGTTTTGCACAAAATATTTGAATGATGAGCATGATTGCAATGTTGTTAGTATGAATTCTTTGAATATCCATGATGCTAATGATATGCAAAGCTACAAGCTTAGGCATGCTATGTTTTATGAAGATGATATTTTTAGTCCCCCAAGTTTTGATGAGAAAATTTGTTATGATGATTGCATGCCCCCTATTTATGATGATTATATTGATGAAAGTGGATTTGGAGAGGTCATGACTTTATTTAACGATGAATCCACTATTTTGGAGGAGGTTGCAATTTATTATGACAACAAACTTCCTATATATGATGATTATGGTGATGACAACCATGAAACTTGTCATCATGATTTTAATTTTCAATCACATGGTAGTTATTTTGTTGAGTTTTCTCCCACTACTATTGATGAGAATAAATTTGCTTGTGTGGAGAGTAATAAATTTTCTATGCTTATTGATCATGAAAAGAATGATTTATGTGATAGTTATATTGTTGAATTCATTCATGGCTCCACTGAAAATTATTATGAGGGAGGAACATATGCTTGTAGGAATGCAAAAATATCAAGTTTCCTCTCTATGTGTCGAAACTTTTGAAGTTATGCTTGTTTTGCCTTCCTATGCTAGTTGATTCTTGTTCCAATAAGTTGTTTGCTCACAAAATCCCTATGCATAAGAAGTGGGTTAGGCTTAAATGTTCTAGTCATATGCTTCATGATGCTCTTTTTCATGTTTCAATTCTTATCTTTTATGCGAGCATCATTGAAATCATCATGCCTAGCTTAAAAGGCAATAATGAAAAGCGCTTGTTGGGAGACAACCCAACACTTTTACCTACTGTTTTTGTGTGTTCACATGATTATGCTACTGTATTAATCATGTTTGGTTGCTTTTGTTTCAATAAAGTGCCAAGTAAAGCCTTTGGGATCATGTTCGCTGATAGTTGAGTTGATCTTGCTGAAAAACAGAAACTTATTCACTCACGAAAATAAGTCTCATTTTTTACAGAAGAGCGCTTTTGAGTTCATTCTTTTTGCAGAAGTTTAATATACAAATTTATCACGTGTTCCAATTCGTTTCATAATTTTTGGAGTAGCAGAAGTATGGTTTGAGTACAGATTACTATAGACTGTTCTGTTTTTGACAGATTCTGTTTTCAATGAATAGTTTGCTTGTTTCCTAGTTTCTATGGCTTATATTGCTCAATATAAATTGTGGAAACGATATGCTACAGTAGTTATTGTATGGAAACAATTATGAATCTTGTCTTTGACAGTACCAAAGTGAAATGGTTTACTCTTTATCATACTAACCTATCTCACAAAGTTCCGTTAAGTTTTGTGTGATTGAAATTTTCAAGTTTTCGGTGAGATATCGATATGATGAGAATAAGGAGTGACAAGACCCTAATATTGGGGATGCCCAAGGCACCCCATGTTAATATCCAAGGAATATCCAAGCAACTAAGCTTGGGGATGCCCCGGAAGGCATCCCCTCTTTCGTCTTCAACACTATCGATAACCTCACTTGGAGCTATGTTTTCATTCGTCACATGATATGATTTTTACTTGGAGCATCAATTTATTTTGTTAGGATTTGTTTCTGTTATTTAGAATAATGTTTTCCATCTTTTATTTCAATAAAAGTGGCATTGATAGCCTTTTCCATGCTTATCTTGCAAGTATACATGTTGCTGTTTGAAAATAGAAAGTCTATCGATGTTGCAAAAATCCCCGAGGTAAGTCAGAATGTGATAAAATGTTGAAACATTTTGCATAATAAGCTCTGATAAATTTTTTACAGTGTGGTCGAATTTCATAATGTTTGGAGTTGAATAAGTATTGATACTCTTGCATTCTTTACAGACTGTACTGTTTGGCAGATTGCTGTTATGTTTGCATTGTTTGCATATGTTTGCTTGTTTAATGATTCTATTTGAGGATAGGAGTATTAAATATGCAGAGGCATTTAGTAGGAAATGTTGAATAATTTTTTTAGTGATTTGCTACAGTAGAGAATGATAAAGTTTTTGAATTGGTTTATACTAACTTATCGCACGAGTTCTTGTTGAGTTTTGTGTGGATGAAGCTTCTGAGATTTAGGAAACCGTGATATGAGAGGAATTAAGGGGACACAAAAGCTCAAGCTTGGGGATGCCCAAGGCACCCCAAGATAATATTTCAAGAAGTCTCAAGCATCTAAGCTTGGGGATGCCCCGGTAGGGATCCCACCTTTCTTCTTCAACAATTATCGGTTAGTATCGGTTGAGCCTAAGTTTTTTCTTCTTCACATGATGTGTGCTTTCCTTGGAATGTCATTTTATTTTGTTTTGCTTGCTGTTTTAATAAAATACTTAGCTCTGAAATTTTTTAAATAAGGGAGAGTCCTCACATAGTTATCTATTTACTTAACTACTCGCATTATCTTCACTTATATCTTTTTGGAGTAGTTTGTCAATTACTCTTGTGCTTCACTTATATCCTATGAGTAAATTGTTGAATAAATTGAATGTCATAAAGTTGAAATCATATCATGCCTAGTGGTAGCTTCACATTGTGTTTAGAAAGTGAAATTTTTTGTGGCTTGACAATCACAATATTGGTCATACAAGCAATTCACAAATAATTAGTATAAGGAAGAGAACTTTCGCATGCAAATACACTATCATGGAAATCTTTTGTGATTGTGAGCCCCCATCAAAATATTATATGCCAAAATAGTTGACGTTGGACAAGGAAGACAACGTAATGATTTATGTTTGCTCATATTCACATAGAAGTCATATTGTCATAGTTCCTTTAACATGTGGTGCTTGCCCCCATCTTTGCTAGCCAAAAATTCCGCACCAAGTAGAGATACTACTTGTGCATCCAAAAACCCTTAAACCCAAATCTTATTTTCAAGAGTCTACCATACCTACCTATATGCGGTTTTTCCGTGCCGTTCTAAGCAAATTTGTATGTGCCATCTCTAATTTTCAAAAATAAATTTCTCTTTTGTGTGCTCGTACCGCTCGCGAGGCGGTGAGGGGTGGCCAATATTTTCCATGCTAGATGTGTTATTCTCACGATGAGTGTTTATTCACTTGTCATTGCACGAGAGTAAGGCAAAGATTTTAGGGATGCCCAGTCCCGAAATGAAAAATGAATTTACTTTATGTTGTCAAATAATAAGTTCCTTGGAAAGTGTTGGTATGGAGGGCACCCGTGGATACGCTAGCCATGGAAAGTGAAAGTATGGTGGAAAAAGGAATAAACTTTATTTTCTGTTTGGGAACTGCCTATGATATATCTAGCATGGAAAGTGTTGGGAGCTCTAAGTCGTTTTCGTTGGTGGGAAAGTATACCTCTCAAAATGTTTTTATCTCTCAATTTTCACTTTGAGCTCTGGCACCTCTACAAATCCCTACATCCCTTTGTGAATGGCCTATCTTTTACTTTTAAGTATTTACTTTCATGCAAGAGTCAAAGTTATTCTCTCTATTCCTTTTTATTTTTCTCTTTTGGCAAGCATCATGTGGTGAGGAAAGATCTAGGCACATATGTCCAATTGAATATGGGTAGCATGAGTTATTATTGTTGACATCACCCTTGAGGTGAATACATTTGGAGGCAAAACAATAAGCCCCTATCTTTCTATGTGTCCAGTTGAAACGTTTTGCTCATGTGTATGCGGTGAGTGTTAGCAATCACAGCAGACTATATGATGGTTGAGTATGTGGAGCTCTTACTTAGACTCCATTGAATAAGTTGAATTGCAATTGCTTGGTGACTAAGAACATAGGTTGTTGAGTTTCAAGAGAGTTCACTGTTTAAACCATAACATGTGAATTGGTTGCCACTACAACATGAGAAATTTTATGATAAAGAATTGTTGTTATGATGCTAGGAAAAGTGATTGAAACTGTCATTGATGAGCCTTATGCACTTTTCTAGCATTCACACTTCATAAATTATTTCTTTTATCATTTACCTACTCGAGGACGAGTAGGAATTAAGCTTGGGGATGCTGATACGTCTCCAACGTATCTATAATTAATGAAGTATTCATGCTATTATTTTATCATTCTTGGATGTTTTACAATCATTTTATAGCAAATTTATATCATTTTTGGGACTAACCTTTTAACCCAGTGCCCAGTGCCAGTTGCTGGTTTTTGCTTTTTTTTACATCGCAGGAAATCAATATCAAACGGAGTCCAAACATCGCGAAACTCCATGGAGATTTCTTATGGGCCAGAGGACTCCCCATGGGCCAAAGAAGCACATGGGGGTGCCCCGAGGGGGCACAACCCACCAGGGCACGCCAGGCCCCCCTGGCGTGCCCAAGTGGGTTGTGCCCACCTCGGTGGCCTCCCGCACCCCCTCTTTGCACTATAAATTCCGAATTATTTCGAAACCCTTCGGGGTTAACCTAGATCAGAAGTTCCGCCACCGCAATGTCTCTGTATCCACGAAAACCGATCTAGACCCCGTTCCGGCACCCTGCCGAAGTGGGGAATCATCTCCGGTGGCCATCTACATCATCCCGGCGGCCACCACGATGAAGAGGGAGTAGTCCACCCTCGAGGTTGAGGGTTTGTACCAGTAGCTATGTGTTTGATCTCTCTCTCGTGATCTGTATCATGGGCTTTGTTAATATAGTCGGATCATATGATGTTTCTCCCCTCTATACTCTTGTTGTGATGAATTGAGTCTTTACCCTTTGAAGTTTTGTCTTGTCGGATTGAATATTCAGAGATGAGAACACATGATATATATCTTGCGGTATGAATACTTGAGGTGAAAATTGGGGTATCATATTGATTCACTTGATATGTGTCTTGGCATTCAACTCGCGGTTTCCGCGGTGATATTGGGGTAATCTATGCATAGGGGTTGATGCACGTTTTTATTATCTTTTCTCCGACGGAAACTTTGGGGTCTCTTTATAGTTCTTTGTGTGGATTGAGTATTATGAATATGAATTGCTTTGGTGTTATTCTAGTATGAACTCTAGGATAGATCGAACAGAAAAAGTAGCTTTGTGTTATTTTAGTACGAACTCTTGAATAGATTAAACGGAAAGAATAGCTTTGAGGTGGTTTCGTATCCTACAAACAATTCCTATCTTTTGTTCTCCGCTAATAGGAACTCGAGAGTGATTCTTTATTGCACTTTGAGGGATAATCATATGATCCAACTATGTTAGCATTGTTGAGAGGTTGCACTAGCAAAAGTACGGACCCTAGGCCTCATTTTTAAGCATTGCAATACCGTTTTTGTGCCCGTTTACTATTTGCTACCTTGCTTATTTTATTTATTCAGATTATAAAAATATATTTCTACCATCCATATTACACTTTTATCACCATCTCTTCGCCGAACTAGTGCACCTATACAATTTGCTATTGTATTGGGTGTGTTGGAGACACAAGAGATTTCTTGTATTTGGTTGCTGGGTCGTTTGAGAGAGACCATCTTCATCCTACACCTCTCACAGATTGATAAACCTCAGGTCATCCACTTGTGGGAAAATTGCTACTGTCCTACAAAACTCTGCGCTTGGAGGCCCAACACGTGTCTACAAATATAAAGTTGCGTAGTAGACATCAGTGTGGCGTACCGCAAAACGGAGGAAACAGACTTGTGTTGGAGCGCTACGGTTGAAACGGGGTCCTGTTCATCGGGAGGGGTGTGGCGTACCGCAAAACGGGACTCCACGGGATACTGTTCATCTCTACCGTCGACTGCCTCCATGGGCTACTGTTCATCCACCGTCGACCTCCTCCAGCCTCCATCTGCGACTGTTCATCCACGGCGTCTCCCCTCCTGCCTGCACCAGCCACTGTTCATCCAGCCTCCACCGCTCCTCCACCGGCTACTGTTCAACCAGCCCTCTCCACTAGGGCCTATTCAACCACCCCTCCACAGGCTACTGTTCATCCAGCCCTCCACCGGCTATTGTTCAACCAGCCCTCCGCGGGGTCGTCCTGTTCATCCAGCCATCCACGGGGTCCTATTCATCCAGCCCGCCACCGGCTCGATCGATCGGGGTCCTGTTCATCCGGCGGCAATGGCCTCTACTACCACGGGGTCCTGTTCATCCAAACCCCCACCGGGAACTGTTCATCCAAACCCCCAACAACTCTCACTGTTCATCAAGAGGTAGCAGGTTCGATCGGCTTCAGTTAGCAACAGTAGCGAAGGAATCGCTCGATCGGGTTCAGTTAACAGCCATCGATCGATCGCTCGGGTTTAGTAACGCATAGCCTGCAGTGCAATCACTCGGGTTCAGTAGGCGAACGCCTCGCTCGGGTTCAGTTAGAGCCCAACGCCTCGCACCCACGCGCGTATGTGTACAAGAGAAACGTGCATCGCCCGGCCCCCGACCACCCACCATAACCGGGAATTCCCCGATATTTTTCTCGCCCTCACTTCTACCACAGTTTTTTCTGTCATGGACGGCCCAAAGAATGTCATGCAGCTGCGTCTCCGGCCCGCCCAGGACGAAAAGCCCATTTTCTGTCATGATTTTTTGTCACAGAAGTAGGAGCCCACCACATCTAAGATGATACCGGGTTTTTTCACAATTATCGTCATAGAAGTGTCATAAGTATTACAGAAAAAAATTCGTTCGGCCCAAAATGTCATGGATGTGTCTTTTTTTTGTAGTGTCCCCTTAGCTTGTGACAAGCTTGGGGGAGGTGTCCTGGTATCGTATTACCATCACATCTTTACCTTTATCGTTTTTCTTAGTTTGATCCTTTTGGTTATATCTTTGTTTAGTAGAATAAAGTTTTTAGTAAGATCTAGCTTTGAGTTTTGCTTTGAGTTCCCTCTATGTAATCGAGTCCGAGAGTTATATAATAAAGAGTAGGTTTAGTTGAGGGCTTTGCTTTCTTGCTATGATCTTGAATTAAAGAAAACGAATAAAAGAAATAAAAAGATTATGTAGCAATCTTATGGAAAGTGATGACTTCACATATAAAGAGTATGATGAATAAAACTTGTTGTGAGTTGACAAACATAGTATCTGTCATTGTTGCAATTAAAATGAATTAATAAAGAAAGAGAGGTTCACATATAAATATATTATCTTGGACATCTTTTATGATTGTGAGCACTCATTAAAATGTTATATGATAAAAGGTTGATGTTGGACTAGGAAGACAAAATAATGAGTTGTGTTTGCTTATTTCCGAATAAAAGTTGTATTGTCATGGATCCTCTAACATGTGACGCTTGCTTCCACCTCATACTAGCCAAAATTTCCACACCAGGTAGAGATACTACTTGTGCATCCAAACACCCTCAACCCAGTTTTGCCATGAGAGTCCACTATCTGTATCTATACCTACTAATAAAGCAAGGTGATATTCTTGGTTTCGTCCCACGGGGATTTTATCTTTTTTCCGTGATACACGAGGTGGTACTATTTTTGTGTCGCGACACTATTTTTTTGCCAAGATTGGGTGGCCCAATAGTGCAAAAGCGGGGCCCTAGAACTGGGCTGCTCACCTAGCTGGGCTTAGCCCGGGTTGGTGGGGAGGGTGTAGGCTAGCTGGCTTGAGGCCAAGCGGCCCGGATGGAGTTGGGCCAGGGACGGCTTGTGCGCTCGTTTTCCTATTCGATGCAGAGAGCTCCGGGTGGCACCTGGAGTTGTAGGGAAGCGGCGGCGCACAGGGGGGCGGGGATTGATGGGTCCATGGCAGAGGCGGCGAGATCCGGTGGCCGACAGGAGGACGCAGGTGAGGAGGAGTGGATCCCACATCGCATGCACGTTTATAATTGACGGCTAATTCATCTATTCAATAATCCCACATCGCTATTTCAGATCCAATTATCCCGATTTATATACTCTTTTGAGTTTCCTGGGATATCAAAGGATTGGGGATTCCAAAGAGTGACAAAGAGATTAGGAAAGAAAACGGGGCAAAGAGATAAGAAAAGAAATGGAGAAGCTGCAGAGAAGGAATAGTGGAAGGAAGAGGATGGCGCATGGAGGCGGCAACTTCCGAGGTGGTGCGTGACATGCACAGGGGCCGATCATGGTGGGGGAGTGGAGGTGAGGTGCTGCGGAGGGCATAGAGGCGACCGAGGGCCAGGTGCCGGAGCTCGCTCTGGATGAGACATGAGGGGATTGTGGGGAAGCTATATCGGGATAGAGAGTGGCTCGGGTTAAGGTGAAGTTTGTCTGAGCCTTGGGTCGCGACCGCTAAGAGGCCCAGGTAGGCTAGAGCCTAGGGAGAGAGAGAAGGAGATAGTTTACTTCTTTAAAAACAGGTCAAATTTTTCAGGAAAAAACTTTATTTTAATATGCATTCAAAAAAAATTAAAATACTCACAATATTAAAAATGTTCAGATCATGCTCTACTTAAAAAACATTCCAATTTTAATAAAAAGTCCACTTTTAAAAACAAATAAATATTCATGTTTTTCAAAAAATCAAAATATAAAAATGTTTCACAAACTATTCTTTGAGCCACTACTGTTCCATCAGATGAAATTGATCGGGTCGCGAGTTTCTACGCCCGTTGCAAAGCACAGGCATTTGTACTAGTACCTACCTATGGATTGAGTAAGATCCTTCAAGTAAGTTGTCATCGGCGCAAGCAATAAAAATTGCTCTCTAAATATGTATGATCTATTAGTGTGAAGAAAATAAGCTTTATACAAACTTGTGATATGGAAGAAATAAAAGCAACGGGCTGCATAATAAAGTTCTTTATCACAAGAGGCAATATAAAGTGTCGTTCTTTTGCATTAAGATTTTGTGCATCCAACCAAAAAGCGCATGACAACCTCTGCTTCCCTCTGCGAAGGGCCTATCTTTTACTGTTTAGTATTTATCTTTATGCAAGAGTCATGGTGATCTTCACCACTTCCTATATTTCACCTTTTTCTTTTGGCAAGCGTCATGTGTTGGGGAAATATCTAGATGCATATATCCACTCAGATGTAGGTAATCATGGTTATTATTGTTGACATTACCCTTGAGGTAAATGGTTGGGTGGCAAAGTTATAAGCCCCTATCTTTCTATGTGTCTGATGGAAACTTTGATCTCATAAATTCCGCATGAGTGTTAGCAATTATGAAAGACTAAAAGATGGTTGAGTATGTGTATTTGCTATACAAGCTCTTATATCGACTCTTTCCGATGTTATGTTAAATTTCAATTGCTTCAATGACTGAGATTATAGTTTGTTGGTTCTCAATAGAGCTTCTGATTCATACTTTATCTTGTGAACGAATTGTTACTTTGGCATGAGAAGTTATATGAGAATATATATTGATGTTCTAAAGATAATCATGTTGCCTTCATGTCCGTATTTTATTTTATCGACACCTCTATCTTTAAACATGTGGACATGCTTATCGATCTCGGCTTTCGCTTGAGGACAAGCGAGGTCTAAGCTTGGGGGAGTTGACACGTCCATTTTGCATCATGCTTTTATGCTGATATTTATTGCATTATGGGCTGTTACTACACATTATGGTACAATACTTGTGCCTTTTCTCTCTTATTTTATAAGGTTTACATGAAGAGGGAGAATGCCGGCAACTAGAATTCTGGACCGGAAAAGAGCAAAACTGAGAAACCTATTCTGCACAACTCCAAAAGTCCTGAAAATATACGAAGAATTATTTTGGAATATATAAAAAAATATTGGGCAAAGAAATACCAGAGGGGGACCCACCAGGTGGCCACAAGCCTGGGGGGCGCCCTACCCCCGTGGGCGCCCCCCTAAGGCTTGTGGGCCCCCTGGCAGGTCTCCGGTGCCCATCTTCAACTATATGGAGGGTTTTGACCTAGAAAAAAAAATCAGGAGATAGCTTTCGGGACGAAGTGCCGCCGTCTCGAGGTGGAACCTGGGCAGGAGCAATCTAGAGCTCAGACTGATTCTATCAGGGAAACTTCCCTCCCGGAGGGGGAAATCGAAGCCATCGTCATCACCAACGATCCTCTCATCGAGAGGGGGGTCAATCTTCATCAACATCTTCACTAGCACCATCTCCTCTCAAACCCTAGTTCATCTCTTGTATCCGATCTTTGTCTCAAAACTTCAGATTGGTACCTGTAGGTTGCTAGTAGTGTTGATTACTCCTCATAGTTGATGCTAGTTGGTTTATTTGGTGGAAGATCATATGTTCAGATCCTTAATGATATTTATTACCCCTCTGATTATGAACATGAATATGCTTTGTAAGTAGTTACGTTTGTTCCTAAGGACATGGGAGAAGTCTTGTTATAAGTAATCATGTGAATTTGGTATTCGTTCGATATTTTGATGAGATGTATGTTGTCTTTCCTCTAGTGGTGTTATGTGAACGTCAACTACATGACACCTCACCATGATTTGGGCCTAGGGGAAGGCATTAGGAAGTAATAAGTAGATGATGGGTTGCTAGATTGACAGAAGCTTAAACCCTAGTTTATGCGTTGCTTCGTAAGGGGTTGATTTGGATCCACATGTTTCATGCTATGGTTAGATTTATCTTAATTCTTCTTTCATAGTTGCGGATGCTTGTGAGAGGGGTTAATCATAAGTGGGAGGCTTGTCTGAGTAAGGACAACACCCAAGCACCGGTCCACCAACATATCAAATTATCAAAGTAGCAAACGCGAATCATATGAGCATGATGAAAACTAACTTGACAGTAATTACCATGTGTCCTCGGGAGCGCTTTGCTTTATATAAGAGTTTGTCCAGGCTTGTCCTTTGCTACAAAAAGGATTGGGCCACCTTGCTGCACCGTAGTTGCACTTGTTACTTGTTACCCGTTACGAATTATCTTATCACAAAACTATCTGTTACTGATAATTGTAGTGCTTGCAGAGAATACCATGCCGAAAACCGCTTGTCATTTCCTTCTGCTCCTCGTTGGGTTCGACACTCTTACTTATCGAAAGGACTATGATAGATCCCCTATACTTGTGGGTCATCACTTTCCACCGTTCGTATCTTTTTGCTAACAATCCTTATCAGTTTCCTCACTTGATGCTTGTTCATGAATATCTCATTGCCCCGTCTGCAAAACGGGTCGATGCGTGGATCTTGCCAAGGGCATATGTACCTACAAGTAAAAAGTCAATATTAGAAGCTAACAAGTGTCCAGGCCTAGATCTATATGCACTACATTATGGAACGACGGGGGGAGTACAAGCTAAGGGATGAAACTAATCTCGGTGGAAAATGGTGGCCACTCCCGTTGTTGTCCTGCGGAAGTAGTGGAAAGGCATGATAAGTACATCAACGTTAACATCAAACAAATATAGCAAAGGTAAACAACATCATCTCCAAATGATAGCTTGAATGTGTTGGTTTCAGCATGCTGTTAAAGCAGATATAAAATGGAAGGCCATGTTACCTACAAAGGGCTTAACAGCCATCAAATATTGCAATTCAAACTGGTATTGTTGAAAATGAATAGAACATAGGTCATGCTTAAACATCACACTGGATAAATGTGTAAAACTGAAATAAAGGGCATGTGTTAACTACACCAGGCATAACTGGAACCAAATATAGCCATTCAAACTGGTATTGATGCAATCGAGCGGCACAGTTCCGACTTGCACATAATGAACATCACATTGTGAATGACTGAAATAAACAAGGCATAAATGATCAGTATAACAACCAAATATAGCCATTGAAAACAGACAGAGTCTCACTGCAATCAACCTAACAAGCAAATACAAATAAACATGGCATATTCTTGAAAACTAGACAAATGCTCACTACAACCAAGCTAACTAGCAAATACAGATAAACAAGGCCTTGAAAACTGGACAAATGCTCACTGCAACCAACCTAACAACTAAATACAGATAAATAAGGCATCTGCTTGATAACAGGACAAATGCTCACTGCAACCAACCTAACAACCAAATACAGATAAACAAGGCATCTTCTTGAAAACTAGACAAATGCTCACTGCAACCAACCTAACAACCAAATACAGATAAACAAGGCATCTACTCACTATAAGCAACCAAATATAGCCATTCGTGAAACTGAAGTGGACAATTCATACTTAAACATCACATAGCCCTATTGAACATTACATTTTTGCATAACTGAAATAATTAAACACGGCACAGTTAAAACACCACATGGCAAAAGCTACTACAATAAAGGGTATTGGTTGGCAAGCTAGAAAAGGTAAGATTTGCTGATAGGATGTTGCCTCACATGTCATGGACGGGATCCTTCCAGTTGGAAGAGCACAGACCCATGGTGCACTCTCTGATGTCACAGATGGGTTGTTTAACCTTGGAAGAACCTTTGTGGGTGCCCTCCTCGTGGTCGTGGTTAATGATATCTTACTTGGCAATTGAGGATCCCAAGCCGCCGCCATAGAGCGTGTCCTTCAGAAATGACAAAATGGGCTCGATGGCGTACAAGGACCGCAAATCCTTGACCGCGTGGTGAAGGAGATCAGCGGCAGGGCCGTCAAAGAGATCGACGGCGGTTGAACCATAGGGGTTGGGGATGGACCACTTAACCTGTGACATGGCCCGCGTGAAGCCGTCGCTGTCGACGAGCTTGATGTCGTAGCCAACTTTCCCGAGATAAAGTAATACGCTAACCCGCTGATGTAAAGCCTTCGGCATGGCAACGTAGTCAACGTCTTCTCCAGCTTCCATGGTGAGGTGTTACTCCAGGATCGACAGGTCGGGGCGAATGGCGGCCACCTCACCAATGTCTGCCGGAGAGGCCATGATAAACCTCTTCTTGGCCGAACGCTCGTCGGGCTCCCCGGGATATGTGGTCGAGCTTAGGCTGCGACATTCTAGAGGAGGGGATGTGGATCTAGCGGGGAGGGACACCGCAGGCCTCATCTAAAAACTCAGGGGAGTGGGGCGACGATATGGGAATCGCTAGGTAACCTGAACTTTATTATCTAAGCTAGGAGGAATGGGCAGACCGACAGGGGTTGGAGGCGGTGGCGCCGCCGGTGGTGGCAGGCCAGGGTTCGAGGGGGGAGGGGGCTGGGTGGGGGGACTGTGGAGGGGGGTGTTTCAGGATACGCCGCGGCTACTGAAAATTTTAGTAATGGTGGGTGGAGATCGTGGTGGACGAGGGAGGGCGACGGTTCAAATGCCTGGCTACTGCAATTTTACTATAAGGTCGGTGCTGGAGGAGTGTGGGCGACGGTTGAAGTACGGCGGCTATTAAAATTTTGGGTAAAGGAATTGATGCCGGGCGGGAGTACTCAAGATCGCACACGGTCCAATAAGAATATGCGTGTATGATAATAAGGAAAAGCGGCGGATCTGCCGATTTTTGCAACGCTCAAGGCGGGTAGTTTGTTTTTAGATTTCTAGCTAGCTGGTCTATCGCACACGGTTCGTCCTAATTTTCAGACGCAGACGTGGAATTTTCAATCTAAATAAACTACCCGCCTTTAGCTTGCGCAGGTGTTGATTTTACAGCGCACTAGCATCACACACGGTTAAGCCAGTACCTCCACCTTTGCTAGAGCTTGAGCAGTCGTGGTGATTCACAGTGCACTTGCATCGCACACGGTTAAGCCAGTATACCTGTGTCCATTGAGCGTCAACAGAGTCTTTGCAGCAAAAAAACGTTAGAGAGGGTCAGAAGACAGCCACACCAGCATGTGTCCCAAATATATATGAGTGAAAAGGGTGGTATGTGATGTTCAAAATTCCAATGCACAACTTTGACCGCGCGGGCACACGGTTGAGCGCGTCCTCGAAGATCGATGAGAGGGGCCAGAAGTCAAGAACCACCTAGAAGTGGCCAAATATATGTACGACTTTGGTGGCACCTGCCTCGCAAACCCGAAAGCACCCTTGGATATATCTATAATGACATAATGTTGTAGCTACGTAGCTAGGGTGCTTGACCCACCTCCCACTTCGTGTCGGAGGGGTGGATGCACGTAATGATACTTTTGTCATACATGCATGTCGCCATGACCTACCATAAGACGGACCAGTGAATCTATCGTTTGGTCAAACGAAAACTTTTGTTGTCGATAAAAAATGGATAGAACATGGGAGGGAATCCTGACAGCACATGTGGGAGGGAATCCTGACAGCGCATGAGCTCGAGCTTTGGTTGAACGACATGTGACGGTGACCGGCCCTAACACGAACTAGGAGGAATCCATTCATGGCCAACACATACCCCTCGTTATCGGTCAAAGGGATGATATATATACACTCGGGGAGCCCACAGATATGCGTGTCGTCACAAAAAACCGCACAAGGGAGACATGGTCGATCAGAAGACCCCCTATACACTGCATGCGGCCCGAAAATATGTATGGGTACGGTGGTGTGTGATGTTTTCAAATACCGAATGCACAACTTCGATGGGGCACCAACTACATTACAACCGAACACCGTACCCCGACCCCAAGCCAGGTTCAATACGTACGATGTCGGTTTCCCAACTTCGAGG
>NC_057808.1:273538196-273574065 GCF_018294505.1 Triticum aestivum
TCAAACTTTATTTGGTCTAACATGGCAAACATACAAATAGGAAACCATCATGGTCAAACCCTTCTCGTATGTTGGGTCAAAGGGATAGATTGTGTGGGGCCCTACATTATCGGTCAAGGATGATATATATATATATACCTCAGGGAGCCCACAGATATGTGCGGTGTCTATAAACCGCACAAGGGAGACATGCTCGATCAGAACACCCGACCCCCTATACCCTACATGTGGCCCGAAAAAAAATGTATGGCTGTGGTGTGTGATTTGTTCAAATCCCGAAAGCACAAGTTCGATGGGGCACCAACTACATCAGTAACATTACAAACTGAACATCGTATCCCCGCGGCTAGGTTGTCGGGAACACCAACTTCAAGGCGGGTGAGGGGGTAGGGGTCGGGTGCCATCCAACGCATATGCTGAAACTTGATTTGCTCTAACATAGCACATGGAGCAAAGAGTAAACCCTTCACGCGCGTTGGGTCAAAGGGATAATTTGTGTGGGCCTACAGATGTCGATCATTCTTTGATTTTTTAGAACAAAAAATAACCAACAAAAAACATAGTCTACAAATTAGCAAAACAAGGATCCCAAGGTTTATATAATCGCCATAACAGGTCACTATAGAGACATTTATCATCGACCGTATCATAGCGTTTAAATGAAGCTTGAGATACGCAACTTCCCACTGGGTCACCCATCCTTACACTACTCCAGCCCGAGCACACTTAACTTCTGTGTTCTATTCGACTAGGCTAGTGGATGGGAAGCCGCCCCTTGCTGATAGGAATTGCCTCCTTGCCATTAAGGCGTTTCACGCTGCTCACCCTATGGGACCTACTCCCTACTATCACACACGTTTGTGCTTTTAGAAATTGTGTGCAATATTTACATGGCCGGTGTATTGCCGCCTAGCCTTCTACGAGCACTGACTCTGGCAGCGGGAAAACGATGGGAGAAGAGGCGGGAAACCGATGGGAGGAGTGGCGGGAAACGATAGCATGTTTGGATATATAACAACATTAATATGGAAAACTTAGTAGAGAAGGAAGCGTGAGCTAGCACGACGCATGCGCACAGTGCTTACCCATATAAATAAAATCACAACCGGAACTGCATCTGCTGTCGAAAGGGATGAGGATTGTCGTTCGATCTGGGAGTATCCAACGATGCAGATGTACGATCCATGGGGTTTGGGTTCTGGCCAATCAAAACGCACGACTCAGATCGCGCGCGCAGCAGGGGGCATCGGCCACAGTTTGGTAGGCACACGGCTTTCGTGAGTGAATCGTGTGCTATTTGAAAACATTTCGTGAGAAGAATCTTGGTTTTTAAATCCCCGTAAATCCAAAACTCGCCTGAAAATCGTGAAACTTGGCATGGTGTCACGACATGTCACATATATTTCGAGGAAAAAATGTGTCCATTTTGGGGCTAGTTTTTTTACAAGCCTCTTACAAACCGGAGCTTCTCTCAAGAAGCATCGTGGTTCCAATAGGGAAACGTGTCCCCCTTGTGGGCGAAACGATAATCATGTTGGAAATATGCCCTAGAGGCAATAATAAAATGGTTATTATTGTATTTCCTTGTTCATGATAATTGTCTATTGTTCATGCTATAATTGTATTAACTGGAAACCGTAATACATGTGTGAATACATAGACCACAACATGTCCCTAGTAAGCCTCTAGTTGACTAGCTCGTTGATCAATAGATGGTTATGGTTTCCTGACCATGGACATTGGATGTCATTGATAACGGGATCACATCATTAGGAGAATGATGTGATGGACAAGACCCAATCCTAAGCATAGCACAAGATCATGTAGTTCGTTTGCTAAGAGCTTTTCTAATGTCAAGTATCATTTCCTTAGACCATGAGATTGTGCAACTCCCAGATACCGTAGGAATGCTTTGGGTGTACCAAACGTCACAACGTAACTGGGTGTCTATAAAGGTGCACTACAGGTATCTCCGAAAGTGTCTGTTGGGTTGGCACGAATCGAGACTGGGATTTGTCACTCCGTATGACGGAGAGGTATCTCTGGGCCCACTCGGTAATGCATCATCATAATGAGCTTAATGTGACTAAGGAGTTAGCCACGGAATCATGCGTTACGGAACAAGTAAAGAGACTTGCCGGTAACGAGATTGAACAAGGTATAGGGATACCGACGATCGAATCTCGGGCAAGTAACATACCGATAGACAAAGGGAATTGTATACGGGATTGATTGAATCCCCGACATCGTGGTTCATCCGATGAAATCATCGTGGAACATGTGGGAGCCAATATGGGTATCCAGATCCCGCTATTGGTTATTGGCCGGAGAGGTGTCTCGGTCAAGTCTGCATGGTTCCCGAACCCGTAGGGTCTACACACTTAAGGTTCGGTGACGCTAGGGTTGTTATGGGAAATAGTATGTGGTTACCGAAGGTTGTTCGGAGTCCCGGATGAGATCCCGGACATGACGAGGAGCTCCGGAATGGTCCGGAGGTGTAGATCAGTATATTGGACGAAGGGTATTGGAGTCCGGAATTGTTCCGGGGGTACCAGGCTATGGCCAGCATGTCCGAAAGGGGTTTCGGAGGCCCCGGCAAGCGTTGGGGGGCCTTATGGGCCAAGGGGAAGGGGCAAACCAGCACACTAAGGGGCTGTGCCCCCCTCCCAACCCCTCTCACGTAACCAGGAGAGGTGGGCGCGCCACCCCTAGGGCAGCCGCCCCTCCCGGCTTGGGGGGCAAGTTTCCTAGGGGTGGGGGCGCCCAAACCCATCTAGGGTTTCCCCTGGGCGCCGCCTCCTCCTCTAGATCCATCTAGAGGGGCCGGCCCCCTCACCCCTTCCCCCTATATATAGTGAGGGGTGGGAGGGCAGCCGTACCCCTGGCCTGGCGCAGCCCTCTCCTCCTCCAACTCCTCCTGCTCCTCCGTAGTGCTTAGCGAAGCTCTGCCGGAGAACCACGAGCTCCATTGCCACCACGAGGTCGTGCTGCTGGAGTTCTCCCTCAACTTCTCCTCTCCCCTTGCTGGATCAAGAAGGAGGAGACGTCCCCGGGCTGTACGAGTGTTGAACACGGAGGCGCCGTCCATTCGGCGCTAGATCGGATCTTCCGCGATTTGAATCGCCGCGAGTACGACTCCATCAACGGCGTACTTGTAACGCTTCCGCTTAGAGATTTTCAAGGGTATGAAGATGCACTCCCTCTCTCTCGTTGCTAGCATCTCCTAGATTGATCTTGGTGACACGTAGGAAAATTTTGAATTATTGCTATGTTCCCCAACAGTGGCATCATGGGCTAGGTCTATGCGTAGATTCTATGCACGAGTAGAACACAAAGTAGTTGTGGGCGATGATTTGTTTAATTTGCTTGCCGTTACTAGTCTTCTCTTGATTCGGCGGCATTGTGGGATGAAGCGGCCCGGACCGACCTTACACGTACACTTACGTGAGACAGGTTCCACAGACTGACATGCACTTGATGCATAAGGTGGCTAGAGGGTGTCTATCTCTCCCACTTTAGTTGGATCGGATTCAATGAAGAGGGTTCTTATGAAGGGTAAATAGCAATTGGCATATCACCGTTGTGGCTTTTGCGTAGGTAAGAAAGGTTCTTGCTAGAAACCCATAACAGCCACGTAAAACAGGCAACAACAATTAGAGGACGTCTAACTTGTGTTTTGTAGCGTATGCTATGTGATGTGACATGGCCAAAAGGATGTGATGAATTATATATATGTGATGTATGAGATTGATCATGTTCTTGTAATAGGAATCACGACTTGTATGTCGATGAGTATGACTACCGGCAGGAGCCATAGGAGTTGTCTTAATTTATTGTATGACCTGCGTGTCAATGAAAAACGCCATGTAATTACTTTACTTTATTGGTAACCGTTAGCCATAGTAATAGAAGTAATAGTTGGCGAGACAACTTCATGAAGACACGATGATGGAGATCATGGTGTCATGCCGGTGATGAAGGTGATCATGCCGCGCCTCGAAGATGGAGATCAAAAGGCGCAATATGATACTGGCCATATCATGTCACTTTATGATTTGCATGTGATGTTTGCCATGTTTACATCTTATTTGCTTACAACGACGGTAGCATAAATAAGATGATCCCTCACTAAAATTTCAAGAGATGTGTTCCCCCTAACTGTGCACCGTTGCGAAGGTTCGTTGTTTCGAAGCACCACGTGATGATCGGGTGTGATAGATTCTAACATTCGCATACAACGGGTGTAAGCCAGATTTACACATGTGAAACACTTAGGTTGACTTGACGAGCCCAGCATGTACAGACATGGCCTCGGAACACAAGAGACCGAAAGGTCGAACATGAGTCGTATAGTAGATACGATCAACATGAAGATGTTCACCGATGATGACTAGTCCGTCTCATGTGATGATTGGACACGGCCTAGTTGACTCGGATCATGTATCACTTAGATGACTAGAGGGATCTCTATCTAAGTGGGAGTTCATTAAATAATCAAATGAACTTAATTATCATGAACATAGTCAAAAGGTCTTTGCAAATTATGTCATAGCTTACGCTTTGGTTCTACTGTTTAAGATATGTTCCTAGAGAAAATTTAGTTGAAAGTTGATAGTAGAAATTATGCGTACTGGGTCCGTAAACTGAGGATTATCCTCATTGCTGTGCAGAAGGCTTATGTCCTTAATGCACCGCTCGGTGTGCTGAACCTCGAGCGTCGTCTGTGGATGTTGCGAACATCTGACATACACGTTTTGATGACTACATGATAGTTCAGTGCGTAATGCTAACAGTTTAGAATTGAGGCGCCAAAGACGTTTTTGAAACGTCGCAGAACATATGAGATGTTCCAAAGACTGAAATTGGGATTTCAGACTAGTGCCCACGTGAAGAGGTATGAGACCTCTGACAAGTTTCTTAAGCCTGCAAACTAAGGGAGAAAAGCTCAATCGTTGAGCATGTGCTCAGATTGTCTGAGTACTAAAATCGCTTGAATCAAGTGGGAGTTAATCTTCCAGATGAGATAGTGATGGTTCTCCATAGTCACTGCCACCAAGCTATTAGAGCTTCGTGATGAATTATAACATATCAGGGATAGACATGATAATCCTTGAGAAACTCGCGATGTTTGACACCGCGAAAGTAGAAATCAAGTAGGAGCATCAATTGTTGATGGTTAGTAAAACCACTAGTTTCAAGAAGGGCAAGGGTAAGAAGGGATACTTCATGAAACGGCAAATCAGTTGCTGCTCTAGTAAAAAAACCAAGGTTGAACCCAAACCCGAGACTAAGTGCTTATGTAATGAGGGGAACGGTCACTGAAGCAGAACTACCCTAGATACTTGGTAGATGAGAAGGTAGGCAAGGTCGACAGAAGTATATTGGATATACATTACTCCCTCCATTCCTTTATGTAAGGTGTATAATCTTCAGCACGGTGACCAATGCACATAATTATACACAAGTTAGGACAAAATTAACCTTGACTAAATCATTTATTAGTGCTAAGTAAATCATTTAAGCTAGGAAAGTAAGATATATGCACAATCAGGAGAGAGATACTTTCCTTTATCTCTTTACAGGAAGATATACATGCAATCGGGGAAAAATACTTTCCTTTTTACTAGAGGGCTAAAAATGGATTTTTGAGGAATAGGAAAAAATGCACCTTTAGGTCCCATGGAATGTCCATAATTCAAATCCGAACTACAAATACATGCTCCAGTGCACCAAAATGGCTAGAAAAATTGTACAAGTGTCCTTGGGATGCATGTTTAGGTCCCATGGAATGAATGGGAATGAATTCAACCATCTCGGTGTCCTGCCTCGGCCTCAAACATTGCGAATCTCAGTTTTTAAATCTTCATAAATCCAAAACTCACCAGAAAATCATGAAACTTGGCATGGTGTCACTGCATGGCACATATATGTCGTGGTAAACAAATTGTCCAATTTGGGCCAAGCTATATTACAAGCCTCTTACAAACCGAAGCTTCTTGCAACCCTCATGGTTCCAGTAGGGAAACTTGCCCCTCTTGTGGGCGAAACGATAATCGCCGCCTCTTCTCGCCTTCAACTTTGTTTTCTACAGGCAATATAGAATAACATGAGTGTCGTGCTGAAATTTGAAACAGTTCAGGGTTCATTTGGCCATTTTATATATTAATTGAGTTTTCTAGGAATATAATGTAGCCCGTAATTCAAATTTGAACTACAAGCACATGCTCCAGTGAAGCAAAATGGGTGGAAAATTGTACATGTGTCATTGGGTGCATGTTTAGGTCTCATTGGAGGAATGGGAATGAACTACAAACGTCTTGTCGTCCTGAAACATTGAGAATCTCGGTTTTTAAATCCCAGTAAATCGAAAACTCACCCCAAAAACAAGAAACTTGGCATGGTTTCATGACTTGGCACATATATGCCGTGGTAAAAAATCGTCCAGTTTGAGACAAGGTGCACACATTAATAGCCAAGGAAGTCATTTTGAAACAAATAGTTGACACGTTAACATCGCAAACGATTGTATTATACGAACGTGTGTACCCGTAGCCATTTAAGTGCGGCCACGCGTCCCTCTTTTCTTATGGGATAGTACTACCTCCTTCCTCAATCATTGGTCATCTTTGTATTTTGTGCCAAAACTTAATCATACTCGGTGGCGTGCGTGCAGCTGTTTGATTAGACGGGACGAGCGCGAGAAGTCCGCCGTGCAGGCTCGACGAGACGCGTGTGAGCAGTCCGCCGCGCAGGCTCGACAGGACGCGTGCATCCTGTCCCCATCGCAGGCTCGACGGGACACGTGCGAGCAGCAAGGCCGCCCATGCTCATCGGGAAGCGAGCTCTTTGGCCTCCATCCACCAGCCACCCGCCTCGCTCACAACTTCACATTAATGGCGGCCGAGCCGTTGTTTAAAACGCAGTTAATTAAAGCACCTGGATGGAGGGTGTTTGCTTGTGATCCCATGGCCCTGCTCAATGTTAGCATTTGCTTTATTCGTGTTTTCAACTCGTATTCCGGCCTAATTTAAAATGCCACATAGGGCAACGGATAATACGACGACAAATTTACAATGGCGCGGATAATAATTGTCTCACATATTCTGCATAATTTAAAATGCCACATGCGGAAAAGCACGGAAGAAATGGGGGCAAGTGAAGAAGGAAATCGCAGACAATGATCTGGGTCGCTACTGTCTCTACTCCTCGATGGATCGTCGGGCGAGGACATTCTCCAGCTCCTTCTTCAACTCCTCACGACTATGCTTGACAGTAGCCACGGATTCCTCCACCTACTGCTCGCGCTCGATCCGGAGCTTCCTCAAGTCACACATCAGTTCCTTGACGACCGCTTTCAGCGTCATCCCCGAGGCACTGCTCTGCTCATGCAGCATCTTCCAGCCGGCAGCCTCCTCCTCCTTCTCGGTGAGCGCCTTGAGGAGCTTCGCATTGTCACCCATGAGTTGCTCGACACGGACGGTCGCCTTCTCAACCGAGGCATCGCTGATCTCGAGCAGCTCCATCAAGCCGTCAACCAGCTCCTACTGCTTAATGAGGCCAGCGAGAATGTCGTCGTCGCTGGCCAAGGACTTCAGCAAAGCTAGCTCGTCGCGATCGCCGACGCGGCGAGTGCGCTTGTGAGAGCCCTCGCGTGCTGGTAAGAGCTCGTTCGAGGGCTCTGCGGTGTGCCGGGACATCTCTGCTGCGGCTGCCGCGTTGCGGCGGGGCCTGTCTAGTGCTTCCGCGGCCTTGGTCTTTGCTCCCTGGTAATATGTCCACCCGAAAATCCTCCTACCGGTCATGGTGGAATGACTTGACAGGAAAGACCTGTTTTGTGGGTGATGAGAAGAGGAACTGTGAAGTAATCTTCGAGTGGATAGTAGTTTTTATGGCCCAGTGCTAAGTATGAATGACATTTAGGTTTGATCGGTGTGAAAATATTTGCAATTACTTATGGTGTTGTAATCTGGAATGTGACGAGAAACAAGTCAAAACTTATTGATGGTTCTGGGCTCGAAGCCCGACACACAGCTTCATATGGCTGCTCGTTTCTGTTGTTCTGGCTCATCGCAAATAGTTCTTATGGATCAACCGTATGCCATGCATCACACATGCATCGGAAGCACGAAACAGTCCCCGGATGGCGTACGTGGGCCCGCGTTCTCGGATGTGCATGTACGTGTCTGCCCACTATCACACACGATCTAGATAACACCATCGTGTCCGATGAATGCGCTGTCGTGCCTCCCACGGGGTGCCAGAAGGTTGACCAGAATTGCAATATGCAGGTATGGTTGCTCGCCGTTCAGGTGGTCGCGGCGCGCTCTTCTCGTCATTGAGGCGGCCGCCGTGCGCTCTGCTCGCGTCCGTCCACGCGTTTTGCTCGCCATTGAGGCGGCCGCTGCATGCTCCACTCTGGCGTCCCTCCGCGTGCTCTACTCACCGTTTAGGCACCCTCGCGCACGCTCTGCTAGCGGTTGGGGCCGGTGCACGATCACGTTGGGGAAGCTTTAGTTATTTGATCTTAGATTATGTTAATTAATTATACCTCCAGAGCCGGAATAATCCGGCTCTGGAGGTATAATTAATTAACCTAAACTATGATCTCCAGCGCCCGTTCCCGTCGCGCAACTCCGTCCTGTTGTTGCCCGTTGGGGGTATGCCGGTATGTGTGGGTAACTAGCTAGCAAGTGGATCAGTAGCGAGTTGCCGGCGGCGGCCATTGCTGTTGTTATTTATAGCTAGCAGCTGGCTAGGAGATTGTGGATTTTACAATTCACCCCTGTGGAGCGCGGGAAGCCTTCGCTGGACCGCGGGAAGCTTTCACCGGAGCGCGGGAAGACTAAGTGGAGCACACAACCTGACAACCATATGTGGTGTCACGTGTTAACACACACGTGTTAACATAAGGAAACATATGTGTAACTTACTAATCATCGCACACGAGTTCTCACACACACATCGTGTGGGATAATCCTAGCCATCGCAAGCATCTAGTATGCATTTTTCAAAGTTTTTACTACACACAAAATCGCACACGAATTAACTCTAATAACCATCTGTGTTATATTTTCTCATCTCAAACAGTTCATCTGAGTGGGTTGTTTGCCGCATATCACACACATCTTGTTTACACGAATCGTTTGTGTTCTTTCTGCTCATAGCAATCAGTTCATCTATGTGAACTGTATGCCGCATATCACACACATCTTGATAAACTAAACCGTTTCTATTGTGTTCCCAATTGAAAACAGTTCGTCCGAGTGAACCGTATGCCGTATATCGCGCACACCCTGATCTGGCTGACCGTTTCTATTGCATTCCCTAATAGCAAACAGTTCATCCGAGAGAACTGTATGTCGTGTGTCGCACACTGCTACTTCTTGAGCTTGCGTTGGTTTTTCCCTTGAAGAGGAAAGGGTGATGCAGCAAAGTAGAGATAAGTATTTCCCTCAATTTGAGAACCAAGGTATCAATCCAGTAAGAGAGAACGCACAAATCACCGAATACCCGCACAAACAATCAAACAACTTGCACCCAACGCGATAAAGGGGTTGTCAATCCCTTCACGGTTACTTGCAAAAGTGAGATCTGATAGAGATAGATAAACGATAAAGTAAATATTTTGGTATTTTTGGTTTATACATCAGAAAGTAAAAGATTGCAAAATAGTATATCGGAAACTTATATGATGGAAAATAGTCCCGGGGGCCATAGGTTTCACTAGTGGCTTCTCTCAAGATAGAAAATAATACGGTGGGTGAACAAATTACTGCCGAGCAATTGATAGAAAAACGCAAAGTTATGACGATATCTAAGGCAATGATCATGAATATATGGATCACGTCCGTTTCAAGTAGACCGAAACGATTCTGCATCTACTACTATTACTCCACACATCGACCGACTCCTGCCTGCATCTAGAGTATTAAGTTCATGAAGAACAGAGTAATGCATTAAGTAAGATGACATGATGTAGAGGAATTAACTGAAGCAATATTATGAAACCCCCATCTTTTTATCCTCGATGGCAACAATACAATACGTGCCTTGCTACCCCTACTATCACTGGGAAAGGACACCGCAAGATTGAAGCCAAAGCTAAGCACTTCTCCCATTGCAAGAAAAACCAATCTAGTTGGCCAAACCAAACCGATAGTTCGGAGAGAATTACAAAGATATCAAATCATGCATAAAAGAATTCAGAGAAGATTCAATTAATATTCATAGATAAGCTGATCATAAATCCACAATTCATCGGATCTCGACAAACACACCGCAAAAAAGTATTACATCAAATAGATCTCCAAGAACATCGAGGAGAACATGGTATTTGATATGTCTCCAACGTATCTATAATTTATGAAGTATTCATGCTATTATATTATCCATCTTGGATTTTAATGGGCTTTACTATGCACTTTTATATTATTTTTGGGACTAACCTATTGACCCAGAGCCCAGTGCCAGTTCCTGTTTTTTCCCTTGTTTCAGTGTTTCGAAGAACAGGAATATCAAACGGAGTCGAAACGGAATGAAACCTTCTGGAGAAGTTATTTTTGGAAAGAAAGCAACCCGGGAGACTTGGAGTGCACGTCAGGAAAGCAACGAGGGAGGCACGAGGCAGTGGGGTGCGCCCACCCCCCTGGGCGCGCCCTCCACCCTCGTGGGCCCCTCGTGGCTCACCTGACGTATTTCTTCCACCTATATATATCCATATACCCTAAAACCATCGAGGAACAGAATAGATCAGGAGTTCCGCCGCCGCAAGCCTCTGTAGCCACCAAAAACCAATCGAGACCCTGTTCCGGCACCCTGCCGGAGGGGGGATCCCTCACCGGTGGCCATCTTCATCATCCCGGCACTCTCCATGACGAGGAGGGAGTAGTTCACCCTCGGGGCTGAGGGTATGTACCAGTAGCTATGTGTTTGATCTCTCTCTTTCTCTCTCTCTCTCGTGTTCTTGATTTGGCACGATCTTGATGTGTAGCGAGCTTTGCTATTATAGTTGGATCTTATGTTGCTTCTCCCCCTCTACTCTCACTACAAAAAATACACTTCCGTGATGATACGTGTTTGTCACAGTAGGTCGCATTTTCTGTCATGCATGTACATCCATGACGATTTTATGACAGAATCAAGATAGTCATACCTGTGCTGTCGTAGAAGTGTTCCATGACATTACCAAAATTATCATCACGGAAGTGTCCACTTCCATGAAGATAAATCCCGCGTCATAGATGTGCTTTCGTCAAGGGTGACCGACACGTGGCATCCACCGTAATGGAACGCCGTTAAGCTATCTAGTCGGGTTTTGGATCCGATAACCCGTTAATAGCCCCGACCAATGGGGATTTTCCACGTGTAAAATCATCATTGGCTGGAGGAAACACGTGTCGGCTCATCGTTGGGACAGATGTCATCCACTCATTGGACAGAAGGCGCCTATGATACGTCGACACGTGGCACGGCCCAACAGAGGCCCATTCCTGTGAAAAGGCTGGCCCGTTTGACTTGGTCAAAAGGTGGCGGGCCGGCCCATGTAAAGCCTGTTAACGGCCTGTTCGCATATAGCCCATTTACAGCCCGCTAACCCAAGGCCCGTTACGCCCTATCCGAATTAGGCCCAGTAGCGTCATCTGGGCCACCCAATATGATTCCAGCCCGTTTTCACTTCTGGCCCATGTATGGCCCATGACGTCTTTCGGCCCAAATGAGGCCCTATGTAACTCTTGGCCTATTAACGGCCCGTGGTGAAACTGGCCCATAATGAACAGTGTATCACTTTACACCCATTAACGGCCCGTGGTGAAACTGGTCTGTAATGAACAGTGTATCACTTTATACCCATTAACGGCCCGTTATTCCATTGGGCCGTTTCCAGCCCATGTTATCTTTCGGCCTTCTCAGAGCCCATTTATTCTTGGGCTCATTTCCAGCATTCGTTTACTTACGGTCCGTTACTGTCATTTTCTGCTAGTGGGCCAAATTCAGCCCGTGGTTACAGTCAGCCCGTTTGTGGTCCGTTAATACGTTGGGCCGTTTTCATAGCATCATCAAATACGGCCTATTAACGATGGCCCGTTATGGTTGGCCCATGAACGAACGATTCCAACTCTAGCCCGTTTACGGCCATAATGCGGCCTGTTATTGGCCCATGTTTGGCCAATCGATCATACTGCACGTATAAGGCCCATTGATGATACGGGCCGTAGAAGGCCCATTGTTTCTACGGCCCGTAGAAGGCCCATTGTTTCTACGGCCCGTAGAAGGCCCACTGTTTCTACGGCCCGTAGAAGGCCAACTGTTTCTACGGCCCGTAGGAGGCCCAGTGTCACTACAGTAAATATTAGCCCATAGTTATTGTGGCCTAGTTTTAAAAAATAGGTTATTGCAGCCACTAGCAAACCGCGGAAAAAGAACTGCAATGACTACAAGCAAACAAATAAACAAGACAACAAGGAAATAAATAAGCAAGCAACTTACGCTAGGCTATCACGACTATCACACATATTACATCCACTAGGCATCAAAGTTTGCCACCAGTGCAAATAAACGCGCCAGCAAAAGAATATAAAAAATGAGAGCACTTCAGAAGGCACTAGGCCTTGCCACGTCAGGCCCCCCAAACAGCTGAGGAAGCTGAGTAGACCTCAGTTGTGTCAACGATAGATGCATCAACACTAGATTTAAGGCATGATGGTGCGCACGGCAGTCCTCTAACATCTTCATTGCATCTTTGACTTCAAATCGGAGCTGAGCTGAAGCAAGCCTTTCCGCTTTAAGTTGAGACTGAAGAAGTCGAACTGATTGAGGTAGCGACTGCACAGAAGTTGTCTCACACCTGCTGGTGAGTAGCTTCAACTCACTGTCTTCATCAAGACAGGACCTTGGGGTCATCTCGCTGTCCTCAAGATGGTTTGGCTCACTATCTTCCCTAAAGTTCTGCCTGGCGTAAGAGATACGAGTCTGAAAGAGAAACAAGGAGACGCGTAACAAGTTTCACAATTATATAAGCAAATAAATGGATCTGTGCTGCATAAGGAACATGTTTTTACAACTACAATTTGAAACTGGTAGTTGTTGCAAACATCCAATCAGATGTAAACAGCAAAGCAAACAGCAGTGGAGGAAATGATGCCTATCCAAATCTATACTAGAACAAAGTTTGAAGGCTTGAGAAGGATGAACTTACATTACATGTTAACACGGGCTGGACAAAGCCCTTCTCCATGATGATGGAAGGATAATTCAATAAATTCCCCAAAGAAAATTCTTTATAAGCGTTGCCATTATTCTACATTTTGCAAAGAGTAAATATAGATCAAATAATATTGGAAGAAACAGAGGATAATGAAGCTCAGGTGCAGACTGATGATACAAAATCAAATAGCAATTAATTAAGTACAGCGTTACAAGGCAAAAGGGAGAGAGGTACTCACAAGAGCAATGCATAGCCCATTATTTGAGATCGTATGATCCTTTGAGCAAGGAGATTCATCTGAAATTAGTTTTCATACCACAGAGAAGGTAAGGCACAAGCAGAAATTTAGGAGTTCAAATTTTGAATTGATATCATAGACAGTACCTGACGCTGGGCTCCCAACAGTTCTAATAGGGGTTTGGCCACTGGAGTAGGGGTAAAGTGTGGTACAGTTGGGCATGTGTTTTCTGTGGCTGCTGATATATCTGATTTAACAGGTATCACTACCTTTTCCAAATACCTAGTTTGTACTCCTTGAGGATCTGCACTCACCCTCTTCCTTTTGGACATCTATTACGAAAGAACAACATTTGACTGGAAAAACATAGTGTGACGACACATGGAATAGGTACAGAAAATGGATAGGTATGGCATATACTCATATATGATGCTTAAACTAAGCAGATGGTGTAACTAAGTAGAAGTAATGCAAGAGGTCAGATGCAAAATATGTGCGACCAATACAACTTTGCAAAGTTAGAGCAAGCACCTTGATGGGTGAATAAGATAGGCCATCCTCCACCATGCCAAGTTTGTTAGCCAGTGGATCGTTCCGCAATATTCCTCTCGTGCGCCCATTCTCACATTCATTTTGATAATGTTCAATATCCGACATGCATGAAAACATAAAAACAAGTGAGATTTTCTTTGTAATGCAGAAGTGATTCTAATCCAATACTGCCTCCCTGTAAACCCCTTGGTGCTATCTCTGCAATTCTTTTAAAAGATGCCATGCATGCTGTAATTTGTTGTGTGCATTAATATAATGTGGCCTACTACTCAAAATATGAGAGCTCCAGAAGTGATGACACTTCGCAGATGATAGCTTCAACATATAGTAAAGAAGAACAAGTCAACCTGACCTGACAGATTCAAAATATACTAAGGGAGAACAACTCGACCTGACCAGTCGACCGCAAGAGAAGAGTATCATCTTAAAGAAGAGCAGGAGAGCAAGCAGATTGAAGATATTACAAGTATTTCAATACAATGTCGGTTGGCCACCCATGATGAACCAGAGCGCACAGAGAAATACTATTCTTTCCGGTCTCTCCATATGTGGCTCACATGCATTTCGAAACTAAAGTAGGAACATTTAGCAAACCAATTAAACATCTCTCAGTTTTACTAATATCAGCAATAATATCAGATATGAATTTGTACAACTAATCTTGTTTAGCTCGATGGGTGGAGCAGTGCTATTACGACACGAACCACGTAGGCTGACTGTGGTCATCATAAAATGGGGAAAACATAAGCATGATGAGTAAAGTGTTGACCGTGGGAGTAGGATGGCAGATCTGAAGCTGCAAACCGTGCAAAGGGTAGTTAGCAACCGATGTTTGCTTTGAAATAACAACTAAGATTTGGTATGGAAAAGAAAGTACGGTCAACAAGTGACAAAGAAATGCAATTATGCTGTCTCTCTATATGTCGCGACATGCATTTGGAAACTCAAGTGGGACCTTTAGCTAACCAATTAAATGTGTCGGTTAACTAATATCAGTATCATATCACAATCATATTTGAACAACTAAGCTTTCGAATTTTGAGTGTTGTGTTGTTTAGCTTAAAGGGTGGAGTAATGCTAGTACGACAGAAAGCACCTACGCAGATCATAGTAGAGTAGATAAAAGGGGAAAACCCTAAGCATCAAGAGAAAAATCAGGAAAGTGGAACTAGCTGGACCAGTGGGTGGCGCACATGCTTTTCGAAACGAATATAGGAACATTAGGTGACTAATTAAACGTTCTCTGTTTTAGTGATATGAGCATCATATCAGATTCGTATTTCAACACGTAAGCTTTGGGTTGAGGTCTTGAGGAGCAGTGCTAGCATGACACGAAGCACCTACGATGATGGTACTGAATATAAGGGGGGGAAACCATAAGCTTTACGAGTATAGTGCCCGTGCCATGGCGGATCTGAAGGTGCAAACCGGACAAAGCTACTTCGCAACCAATGTTTGCTTTCAACTAGCCACTATGATTTGGTACGGACAAGAAAAGTACAGTAAACAAATTACGATCTATTTTCCGGGTGAGATCAATAACTTAAGCACATATGGAAGAGCACCACCTCTCTTGCGACGCCGTGTAGGCCTATGCTGATACGTTGAGGGTGCTGCGGGTGCGATGGCTGTCGGCAGCGGGGAAGAAGACATTAGACGGCAGACGGCCGGGTCGGGGGATATATCCTGTTGCCGTGGACGAGGCGGTCGTAGGAGCGGCAACGGCAAGGTGGACGACGGCGCCGATGAAGCAAGAGGAGGCGATGAAAGGATCCTGGTCCAGCACCGTGGATGAGAGACGTCCATCTCTTGTAGTGGACGATGGGGTAGGGGTAGCGGCTCCGGCAAGGTGGAGGATGGGGTGGCGGACGGAGGAGGCTGGCCGCAGTGCGGAGGTTGTCGTGCCGCCGACGGTGTATGAATGGGGAAATGGAGGGGGGATCTCAAACTTTGGGACGCGCTTCTCTGAAATGGGGGAAAGTTACGAACTTATCCCCCATTTAAAATTTCAGACATCGCGTCGGTTGGGGATAGGACGGTAATTTCGCATCTCCCAAATATTTGCCGGTAACTATTTCGGGCGAGGAGAGGGTGTTTTGCCGCCCACGGTTGGCGCCCACGGTGTATGAACGGGCCTGACAGGTAGGGCGGTTGTGTCACGTCTGATGGAAGTTACACATCTGCCATTATTTAAAATATTAGCCTACATCGATTTCGGACGAGGAGAGTTTGTTTTGCCGCCCACCGTGTATGAATGGGGAAATGGAGGAAGAGACACATGTCTTTCGGACGAGCTTGAATCAATTGTGTTTTGCCGCCCACGTTTGGCACCCACCATGTCTGAATGGGATCAGAGGCCATCGTGTCACGTCTGATTGAAGTTACTAGTCTACCCCTATCGACAGCAGTGTAAATCCGGTCGATAAGGATGTCAAGTGTCAGGGGTAGACAGTAATTTTCATCTCGCAAACACTTGCTTCAGGCAGCCCACAAATTATAGTGGGTGTTTATCTGCTTCGTTCAAAACTTGGGAGAATTAGCATTCACGTTTGCCTTGGGACCTGGCAAACTAAATTCAAATCCAATTTGTATACGATTACGAATATCCACAGATAATTATATGTTTTGTTATTTATTTCTTCAAAACCACAACAAAGATTTATTCCACCTTTATATATGATTATGATTTAGAAATGTCGTGATCTTCGAATTCATTAGGTTGGATACACTCTGAGTCAAACAGTTATTTCATCCAATACAATATGCTCACACGAAAAACAGTTCACCTTTTGTCAATCATACAAGTACTGAGGATTACCTCGCCTAAAAATTCGGATCATTACAACACATGGAGAACATAGGGGGTCTTGCAACATAATCCATTCAGAGACATGACACAACATGCAAGTACAATAATCTAATGACAATTTCAACTGGTATCTAAAGAAGAACCGGGATTACCTTGGGCTTCAGATAGCAGAAACAGCAGGACCTCCTCCGTCTTCAAATGCAACATTCTTACTTCCTCCAATTCTTGGGTTGCTTGCATAATGCGTGCCGCTAATTCCGTAATTTCCAGCCTCAAGATAAAAGATTACCTCATTCATGGCAGCCACACCATCTCTTTCTGCCTCTAGTAGAGCCTCAAGCACTATAATATATGTGCTCAGACTGCTCTCCGGTGGTGTTATCTCTGAACTGCTACCATCTGGTAACATGGATGGCGCACTGCTTCCACAAATAGATTCTGGGGTTGTACATTGTGTCCTAGTGTGAACGGCATCCTGAAAGGTTTCTGCTGGACATCAGTAAGAGATAGTTATCGTATGATCCAGGCAGTAAGCTTACATGGTAAACGACGGACGAATTATTGCCGAGCATGGGAAACTATATTTAAATGGTTCGAAGCAGCATCAGCCGAAAAGAAATTAAAATGGTAAGATGAAACTAGGGATGTAAGTGGCAAATAAACGACATCTGCCAGTCCCATCTAGTTAGTTTTTGCTACCTCCCTAGTTCATTTTCCTCAAAAAAACAAAAACTCTTTTGAACTATCATACCACTAGTGGACTTTAATCGGGATTAAACAGGACCCAGTTGACATCCCTAGTTGAAAGGGAGTGTACAACCGCTATATTTAAGTTGCCAAGGCATCTAAGCAGTTGAAATAATCTGAGAAAGCACTTAACAGTGTGGCCTCATATAAACTACGAAGACAGTCTTGTGATGAAGTTGAGAGGAAAAGTTAAGGACTCAAATGAAATAGGCATGCATTTCTTTATGATAGTACAGCATGCACTGCTGACATATTGGCCAACTCAGGTATAGCGTAACAACAAATAAGCATTCGAATCAAGCAATACAGCAAATCAGACAATTGAACTATTTGTAATTCGGTAGGATTACACGTTGAGGGTACAAGCCAAGAAAGCAGCCCACTCGCATTACATTTCACATGTACTAAAACACACTGGCTTACCATATGTTGCTGTGAAGCCTAGCTGCTGTTGCAATGTTCTTTGAAGATATCGTGAGCATCCCGTGGTTGCAAATCTAGTTGTTGTAGTTTATTCTGCACCATCCATTTAGGTAAAATTAATTTTAATCGCATGCACTGGTCCGAATTGATCATCAATGGTTCATCTAAACTAATGAAAGAAGGGTGTGTGCATACACGACAATATATCTGCTTCCCTCTATTTTTATGCTTGTTCGAGGTGCCAGCCCCAAAAGAACAAATATTTTGCTTGATGGGGTTGGCAGCTCCATAATTAATAGAAGCATCAAATTAGTCATGCAACTTGGGAAGATCAAGAACACACAAACAAGTAATGAACAGAGGCTCAGAGCAGTGATGTAATAGCTAGCATCAGAAAATGTAGGGTAAAACGAACATAAAGCAGCGGAACCACATGCTAGTTTGCTGATGTGTAATTAAGCATAGAGAACATTAAGCAGTCTGATGGAACCAACAGGTGGCATCAGAACAAAACTAAAGCATATTAACTATATGTGCACTGGTATGTAATTTAGCACATGTAACATGTTCACTGCCAGAAGTATGGCCCTACAGGTGCAAGCAAAATAACGCGTCTCATGAAAAACTAAATGATGCCCTGAAGAAATTCAAAGGTGCGGTGCTTATGCTAGGAAAGTGAACGTAGGCGTCGGCCGTTGGATAATAGTACCCGATTCTCGGCGGCGTATGGGTATCGTTGTTATACTTGTAGCTAAGGATCGTCGATGGTGCTCGTGTTGCGTTTGAGTTTGGGCCGGCTGTCGCCGTCGCTGAAGCGGCTCCAGTGCTACGGTTAGGGCGCCTGTCGACATACAAGAAAGCTCATCTGTGGTAAGTGAACAGTTGCACGATAAAGAGAAAAACCGAAGGAGTACAAATCGAACTAACCTGATGAGGCTACGGCGTCGGTAAAGCAGGGCCGGTGGAGTTGAATATGGCGTCCGTGGAGTGGGTCCGGTGCAGTGGACGAAGGCTTCGGCGGGCGCATTGTATAGTGCTTTCGGTGAGGCGGATCTGTTGCGGTGGACGAGGGCTTGTATGAAGGGCCAGCGAAGGGGCGGACGAGGGAGTCAGTGAAGGGCCTACGCTGTGGTGGACGAGGGCGCTGGTTAAGCAGATCTGGTGTGGTGGACCATGATGGCGGTCAAGGAGATCTGGAGCGGTGGACAAGCCAGTCGCTGAAGCGGCTCCGGTGAAGTGGTGAGTTGGCAGTTGGGGGTTCCAAGGTGCGGAAGGTAGATCCGGCGGGGTGTGAGGTCCACCGCTGCGGCGGAGGACTAAATTCGGCGGCTTGCCGTGGTTGGGGGGGTCGGGGAGGGGAAGGGGAGGGGCTTTGGGGAAGAATGTTGGGGGCAAAGAGGGGAAAACAATGGAGTTACCAAAGCAGCCCTTTTCCGTTCATGTGGCAGGGGTAAAACAGGAATATCGCAGGGCTAAACTTTCGGGCGCGTGATATTTCGATGTGAGCGGGAAGTTTGAAAGCTTTTGGCGCCTAAAATTATAAGTATTATGCTCTCGTACGGTCGACTATGATAGCATGGCCGACAATTTGTTTGTTTTGCACGCAAAAAAAAGTGCAAGTTTTGAAAATCAATGTCTCTAACTCGAAACTTAGATTGTCCATTCAATTCAAATATGGATCATTGAGCTACAACAAGCAAATACCATCATACGGTCCAATTCAAATGAAATTCCAAATGTGTTTATCCTAAATATGATGACAAAAGCAAAAATGTGTATGTGTATGAATAAAGTGGATGATTATAAAATTTGAACATGCCCGTATGTGTATATCTCTAGGTTTGATATATGAATTTGAAATCACGAAATCCCAGCTTAAAAAATGTACCTCCGTTTAAATGAATTACAAAAGCTAATGATGGAGTCGGGATTGGAATTCTGGTACATCAAGGTATATCACGCATGTTCAAAAGTATCGTTATCTCATAGTACAAACTGTGAAAAAATTGATCAACCATGAGTGCACAATATCTCAATTACGCTAAAGTCCCTCAAATATAGACACCTCACTCTTTATCTGAAGTCAACCCCCCCACCACCACACACACACACACATAGAGAAGTCGTTCTCTCCCCCAATCACGAACACATGAGCACATTAACACCCCTCTCTCTTGTAAAGTCCGGACCCCAACATAGGTCTCTATCACTTTGTCTCTCGGGCATGCACACATCTCTTCCCTCACTCTCTAGGTCCCCCGCTATCTCTCTTTCCCAAACTTAGATAGCTCCATCATTTCTGACCATTAGATCTACATCTAACGATTGTGAGGTAAGTTGTTGCCTTTTCTCACCAACATCCCACTTGTCAACCAATTTGCAGAAGAACCCATAATTAGTATCTTAAAACCAACCACATCCCTCCCTGACCTCACCAAAACAGCCCAAGGAATATATTCTAATTGAAACATAATATATCTCTAGTGACATATGTATATCGAAGTTAGATTGTTTTGTACCAAGTTTGTGAATAAGTATTGTTCTAATTATGATTCGTTGCAACGGACATGAACATTGCTAGTATTTCCAACCATGCATTTTTTCCTAGTATTCCATAGTTTCGAGTTTTCCATCAAGATATTAGTCACTCATGGTTGATATTTACTTTCAATCATGTACACATATGCACTATGTAACTAGCCTTGCTTATTGGCTTCCAAAGCTTAACTTTCAATCCTACTTACAATATGTAGAGTATTTAACAAAAAACTACCACTTTCAACCAGCCCTAGGAAGAATCTATTGTACAAAAAATAGCAAAAACATACCCAAAATTTCTTAATCCACTCCAAAAACTATCTAGTACTCCTACCGATTAGGTTCGTTTAAACCCATTTATGACAGGGTTGGCCCACATGTCCGTGCTGAGAGGCAGCTTAAACCAACACATTTTGTTTGACCGTTGACACGAGGGACCCACATCTGACCTTCTATCATGTTATTACCCCTCAAATCATTATTTTTCCTGAACATTACTTCAAACAGTACTGATGCATGTTCGTCGGTGGCACCGATGATGAGCGAGTTGGCCGCCGCTCCGCCAGACGGGCCGGACGCCGCGCTGGCCTCCGCACGGGTTGGCAGGCTGGCCCGAGTGTGACTCACGAGCGAGCAAGCCGCCACGCTGGCCTTCGCTCGAGCCAGATGGCTGGCCTTAGCGCGGCGCGCATGAGCAAGCCGCCGTGCAGCCGTGCCAATCTAGCTAGCAAACCTTGCAGACAAGCAGCTGGACGGAGCTATCATGGCTAGCTAGCGGCCGCGAGCGCCGGATGGAGCTGGCATCCGGGTGTTGGGGATCGTAGCAGAATTTTAAATTTTTTCCTACGCTCACCAAGATCCATCTATGGAGTATACAAGCAACGAGGGGAAAGGAGTGCATCTACATACCCTTGTAGATCGCGAGCGGAAGCGTTCCAATGAACGAGGTTGACGGAGTCGTACTCGCCGTGATTCAAATCACCGATGACCGAGTGCCGAACGGACGGCACCTCCGCATTCAACACACGTACGATGCAGCGACGTCTCCTCCTTCTTGATCCAGCAAGGGGGAAGGAGAGGTTGATGGAGATCCAGCAGCACGACGGCGTGGTGGTGGATGTAGCGGGTCTCGGCAGGGCTTCGCCGAGCTTCTGCGAGAGGGAGAGGTGTAGCAGGGGAGGAGGGAGGCGCCCAAGGCTGTTGTACTACTTCCCTCCCTCCCCCCTTTATATAGGCCCCCTGGGAGGGGGGGGCGCCAGCCAGGAGCCCATCTGGATGGGGGGGGGCGGCCAGGGGGGTAACTTACCCCCAAAGTCAAGTGGGGCGCCCCCCCACCCTAGGGTTTCCAACCCTAGGCGCAGTGGGGAGGCCCATGGGGGGCGCCCCAGCCCACTATGGGCTGGTTCCATTCCCACTTCAGCCCATGGGGCCCTCCGGGACAGGTGGCCCCACCCGGTGGACCCCCGGGACCCTTCCGGTGGTCCCGGTACAATACCGATAACCCCCGAAACTTTCCCGGTGGCCGAAACTGGACTTCCTATATATAATTCTTCACCTCCGAACCATTCCAGAACTCCTCGTGACGTCCGAGATCTCATCCGGGACTCCGAAAAACTTTCGGGTTTCCGCATACTCATATCTCTACAACCCTAGCGTCACCGAACCTTAAGTGTGTAGACCCTACGGGTTCGGGAGACATGCAGACATGACCGAGACGCCTCTCCGAACAATAACCAACAGCGGGATCTGGATACCCATGTTGGCTCCCACATGTTCCATGATGATCTCATCGGATGAACCACGATGTCGAGGATTCAATCAATCCCGTATACAATTCCCTTTGTCAATCGGTATGTTACTTGCCCGAGATTCGATCGTCGGTATCCCAATACCTTGTTCAATCTCGTTACCGGCAAGTCTCTTTACTCGTACCGCAATGCATGATCCCGTGACTAACGCCTTAGTCACATTGAGCTCATTATGATGATGCATTACCGAGTGGGCCCAGAGATACCTCTCCGTCATACGGAGTGACAAATCCCAGTCTCGATCCGTGCCAACCCAACAGACACTTTCGGAGATACCCGTAGTGCACCTTTATAGTCACTCAGTTACGTTGTGACGTTTGGCACACCCAAAGTACTCCTACGGTATCCGGGAGTTGCACGATCTCATGGTCTCAGGAGAAGATACTTGACATTGGAAAAGCTCTAGCAAACGAACTACACGATCTTTGAGCTATGCTTAGGATTGGGTCTTGTCCATCACATCATTCTCCTAATGATGTGATCCCGTTATCAATGACATCCAATGTCCATAGTCAGGAAACCATGACTATCTGTTGATCAACGAGCTAGTCAACTAGAGGCTTACTAGGGACACGTTGTGGTCTATGTATTCACACATGTATTACAATTTCCGGATAACACAATTATAGCATGAACAATAGACAATTACCATGAACAAAGAAATACAATAATAACAATTTATTATTGCCTCTAGGGCATATTTCCAACACCGGGCTGCCGCAACATGGGCTCCGCACCGCCGGCGGTTTTGACCTCGCCTTCTGCCGACGGTGGTAGCTGCGTCCCATGCCCGAGGATGACTAGGTGGACGGGCCGGAGGTAGGAGGTCACTCGAGGATTTTTGTTGGTAAGAGCATGTACAATGGTTGATAAGGTAGTCTTATCTTAAGTCTGCCACGTATGCAAGTGGTAGTAGTTTCTTGGCATTTTAGTGGTTTCTTGCATTATTAGAGCAAGTACAATAGAGCTGTGTTAGCGGGCTATAAGAACTAAACTAGTATATTTCTGCTTAGTTGGAGGAAAGAGAAGAGGAGAGAGAAGGTAAGCGGGCTCTTCGTGAAGAGCCAGCTCTAGCACGTGCTCCTAGGCACTTTGTGAGAATGATAAGTGGGCCACATAATAAAAAAGTAGTACACTCTTTTAATCTATTATTGTACATGTTGGCTATAAGATGGGCTGTAGATGACATGGCACTGGCTTATAGCCAGCAGCTGGCTATACTATTAACCATTAGGGGTTTCTTGTAAGGAACAATGTATGTACTACTAGCGACAAAAGGCGATTCTAGGTTGCGTTGTACTCCAACGAGTACTACTAGTGGTCGCGGGAGTGTATACCTCGTTTTGTGGGTTCGATCCCGGCCGAACGCACGGCGGCCTTTTTTTTTAAAATAGTACTACTACACTTCGCTGCGAGCCAATATTTTACACGGGTAGTTTGAGTTTTGAAGTCAAACGGACGTGTGGTCCCACAATCTGGGTGCACTGGACAGCCTAGCCACGTGAACGGGTTTTCCTTCCCAGCATCCCGTGGCTCGCGTGCTCGCCCTAGCCGCACCTCGCTTGCAGCTTCCAGCTAGTAGCATATTTAAACTAGCGCCTCCCAATTAAGCCCGAGGAGCCGGAAAAGCCTGGCGGGGCATTGGGAACTGTGCAATATGGCTCTGTATGTAAAGTGCTCTACTACTACTCTGTAGCTTGTGGCGTTGCACGCATGGACTTCACTCCATTATCGGCTCTACTATAAAATAAATTCCTCTTGATGTGTTTTTTTTGAAACGGAGGCAAAAGCTTTGCTTCATCTCATTCATAAAGAAGGAACTACTAACAAAGTTCGACGAGATCCATTACACCTCCACAAATGGAAGCGAAAAGCCTAGTCTCGCTGTATCAAATAACTCAAATGTTCTGCCCCCGCAGTAACCGTCGCTGATAAACAGGCTGCTAGTGTGTGCGTTAGAGGAGCGGCTGAGTAGGCCAGCTACGTGAAAGGAGCGGATGAATAGAGCACCGAGAGTACCCACTAGGCCACTACGCAGGTGTACTTCCCCTGCATTGATAGTACAGCGATGGTTCTAGAGAACAGTAGTACCCGCCACTTCCAACTGTAGCTCCTTGGCCCTGAGATTCAAGAGTTCAAAACTGGTGCACTATACTAGACTAGACTAGAAGTACAGTACATCGCAATACTAGTTGAGAAAAGTAGTACTAGTACTGCTACAGTACGAGTATATACTCCTCCGTCACATAATGTAAGACGTTTTTTGACACAAGTTGGCGTGTACAAAAAATGGCAAAAACATACCCAGAATTTCTTAATCCACGCCAAAAACTACTACCTAGTGCAAAAAATTTCTTACTAGTGCTATTATTTACAGTATAATGCAATCCCACAACGTTCCATAATGCTAGTACTAGTAGTAAATAATAGCCTCACTCCTTCGCTGAGGAACGATCTACAGTTGGAAGGGACGAGGCCCTGCGGTTACTACGCTCTTATCTCCTCCTCGCCAGTTCCCCTCCCCCCGAAGAGAAGGCAGTTCGTCGCTGCACCATGGATTCACCAGGCGGTTCTCCTCCTCGTCGGGGCTGGGAGACCTTGGACGATGATCCTCTGGGAGAAATCGCACGCCGCTCCGACGTCCTCGCCGCCGCAAGACTCGGTGCTTCCTGCACCAACTTTTTCAAGACGCTGCTTAAACAGGCTTGGGAAAAGGCCATGCTTGTGTGTCTTCCATGCGTGCTTGAGGAGAAGGTTCTTCTATGGGACAATCCTTCGAACAGTCCACCGCTCCCTGGCCATGGTTGCACGTTGACTCCGCTAGAGTTGCCGAAGTTGAGAGGTAGTCGGATTTTGTCCGATGAGCAAGTCAGTAATGGAGTTTGATCATCTAGTACTTAGTTATTCCATTTCCATCCCGTAATTTCTCCTCTGCCCACCATCTTATATATAGGTTTGGGTCGGTGCCAACGACGATTGGCTTGCATACCTCCGGCCGAATACCACCATCATTTTGCACAACATCCACAGCAGTGCGGCCGTTCTGTTAGACCCCTTCTCCACCATTGGGATCGGCCTTCCGGACTGGCTGGGCTTGAATACGTATGATGATGCCTACATGAGATTGAAGAAGATAGCAATTGCGGACCCGCCGACAAAGCGACGTGGCTACGACCTTACTATCTCATCGCGGTGTTCGACATAAGGATTGCCATCAATGCAAGAGGCAGTAACGGCAGAGGCTGACGCATGTTGGCGGCGGCAGATTTGTACCCCTACACATTCGAAGACGCCGTGCGCCATCTAGGCCGCATCTTCGTGGTGACAAGCCAGGGGACTTGTTTCATCTGGTTGCCATCCTACAGTACGGGAGATTACAAACGGAATGCACAAACCATCATTTGCATCCCTAACGGTACTCCATTATTTTGCAGGGACCAGTCATCCCCCGATCAAAATAAGATCGCCGATCCTGGATGTGCATTGCATCCGCGATTCGGTCTAACCTGGAATGTTGTAGCTGACTTTGGCATATTGGGATCAACTATCTTAGTAGTCGTTACCCATGGTACCACTGATGTGCAACATGGTCACACAATCTACCACGATCGGACCGTCACCATCTACCTAGGTATTCCATTTTTTAACCCTCTCGCCTTCTCTTTCATTGTTGTACTAGTAGTATACTTTGTAGTACTAGTAGGAGTACTTTTTACCTTGGAGGACATGTATAGCTAGCTAGGCCCTTGAAGAATTGAACCCACTAGCTGCCACCATTTTTGTTTTTCCATGTCTTACTATCTCATCCATGTAGCCAAGAGTGGCTATATATAATAAGCCGGTTATTTTACTTCCTCTATACCGGAGTAGTACTATTTGCTGCACAGTATTACTGACTGCCATATTTGAGCACAACATTATTATGCATGGACCTTGACTATGTACGTCACCATGTGTCCAGATCTGGGATGCCGCGTGTACCAGATGAACGGCGCCGAGTTCGACCCCCGTGATGCTACATGGGTGCCGAGGAACACTCTTGGAGAGTACTTGCTTTTCATCGGGGACAGCTACCCCATTGTGAAGCAGATGCCACCTTCCGTGCATGACACGGAAGGCCTGCCGTTCATGAAGCATGGTTGTGTCTTCAGTGCGCACCGCCGGATGAACGTCATGCTGGGACACGCTATCCCTGATTTATGCCGCTTCAGCTTGGATGAGTCTCCATCGTGTGGAACCGGACTAGAAATCTGCGACAATGATTCCCGTTGCCCACCGCTATGGATCGTGCCATCCATGAAGAACACCTGGGACTGGAACCTGGAGGAGGACATGTAGCCCATCTATAACGTGTAAGTGGAGTACGGTAATTGTGAACGGTAGCGCTGTGAATATATGTAGACTAGTCGTGCACAAATTTATCACATGAATTGGAGATGAACTTGTGTGGCATACTGGCATTTGTCCTTTAGAATTTATTACTAGTAAATGTGTTATGTGTACGTGCAACTTGTGTGGTTGTTGCACGGGCTCCAACACGCTCTTTGAGAAAGAAAGGTGGCACAGCTTTGGATATACGTGACGTGGCGGCATCATACAGTAGCATCGTTCGCTATAGTTGTAGTACACTCCTACTAGGACGACAACTCCTATAAAACCTTGCGCTTGGCTCTTTGCCTCTTCGGGATGTTCAACAGTTCGTACTCGTGTGAACCTTGCAATTGGCTCTTCGCCTCTTCAGAAGGTCCAACAATGATGATACTACAGTACAATATGCTTCTGGCAATCTGACACCGATTGAACTGCTGCACGTCCACCGCGAGGGCGAGGGCGAGGGAGAGGGAGAGGGAGAGGGAGAGGGAGAGGGCGCTGTAGTCAAAACCCTCTCCTCGTCCTGCGAACCACCGCGCGCGTGGGCGAGGGAGAGGCGTAGTAAGCAAGCTTCTCCTCGTTTGGTGAGTTGACGGGACACATCAAAGCAGTACCACTACTAGTAGTAGTAGTCCATACTGCGTCCTTTCCGATTAATATGGCTTAATTTGAAACGAGAAAAATACACTGGCGGTCAAAACAATACGCTCTTTACGGTCACTACATATAGTTTTGCGGCGATTATACGATCACTAGCTCCTCGTAGAGCACCGTATTGCACCCTACTGACCGGCCACATAGTCGACGTGGCACTTTGTTGACTCGTTAAATTGTCACCTGGTTTCTGGGTCCCACCTATCAGTTGGCAGAGCAAAGAAATTAGTTAAACAAAACTTTACGCAGGCGCGACACGAGTCCAACCCTTGCGCGCGAACCGCCCTGGCTGTGTATGTGAGTGCATGCACGTGTCCTCCCTCGGTCTTCCAACAAAGAGTGTACATCGGCTATAAAACAAAGAGTGTAGTACATGATGTACATCTACACTTCCAATGCATTTAGCCTTTAATCTAAATCGATATTGATTGACTAATGCACCAACTTGTGCTGTAGGTATAGGCTACATGTCTATCCTTAATTACAGCATGCAACGGCCTTCATTTAATCTTCTTATCTCAATGGTCGCATGCACACGTAAGTCTGCTACTTCTAGGCGTTAATTATGCCCTGGTCAATGTGTAAATCTCTAAATGTACAGTCTTTCACGGACGTAGGGAGTAGGTTGAGCACTTGAGCGTGAGCGTGTGTGTTGCATCGTGTGTTGTGTGCCGCATGGGTGCGTGAGTGTTGCGTGCGTCCATGTGTACGTGTGAGTATTGCATGTTGCATGCATGCATGCATGGGGCTTACTCCCTCCCATTGACATGTTCATATTTCAAGCTTCCTCTGTTCCCTCCATATGGTGATACTCCCTCTGTTCCCAAATAGTACGGAGTAAAAGCCTCCCTATGTTCCCAAAGACAGAGTATTTGTCTTCCTACATATTTCAACAAGTGACTAGGTACGGAGGAAAATGAGTGAAGTGAGCGTAGAGGCATAGGGATACTGTAGAAAGGAAGTCCTCGCGATCCATTATTCCCCATCTCGGTCAGAGAGAACCATTCAACTAGTCTTCGCAGTGAAGTGACGATACACACTGCAGCAGATGGGACACGTAATTAATAAGCTGAACCAGTGTGTTGGTGTTACTAAATCAGCCTTACCCAGTACTACCATCATGTTTTCCAGTAGAGCACGCTTCCGCAAATACGCCTACGCACCTCTGTCCTCCATTAACTGACATATGGTCCCTATTGTGGTAGACCCACACGTCATCGGTGTAACTGTTTACACTCCGAAGGACGGTATATCCTAGTAGTAGTACTAGTAGAATTGAGATTGAATGCACTTTCTTCCCCGTCTTCCACTATTCTTCCTCCTCTCTTCCCCATCGTCGGCCGCACACCATTTACTCCCGCTCCCTGCTCGCCTGCCAGCGCCATCTTCCTTGGTAGCTCGCGTGTACCATATCCCCCCGCTCACTGCTCGGCCACACGAGGAGAAGCTTCTTCGCTCGCCCGCCCGAATCCACTTCCCCGCTGGCTCGCAGGCACCGAAAACCCCAATGGCAGAACCGACTGACACGCAGAGCCGCGATTGGAATTCCCTCCCCGATGTTCTAATATCAGTATCATATCACAATCATATTTGAACAACTAAGCTTTCGAATTCTGAGTGTTGTGTTGTTTAGCTTAAAGGGTGGAGTAATGCTAGTACGACAGAAAGCACCTACGCAGATCATAGTAGAGTAGATAAAAGGGGAAAACCCTAAGCATCAAGAGAAAAATCAGGAAAGTGGAACTAGCTGGACCAGTGGGTGGCGCACATGCTTTTCGAAACGAATATAGGAACATTAGGTGACTAATTAAACGTTCTCTGTTTTAGTGATATGAGCATCATATCAGATTCGTATTTCAACACGTAAGCTTTGGGTTGAGGTCTTGAGGAGCAGTGCTAGCACGACACGAAGCACCTACGATGATGGTAGTGAATATAAAGGGGGGAACCATAAGCTTTACGAGTATAGTGCCCGTGCCATGTCGGATCTGAAGGTGCAAACCGGACAAAGCTACTTCGCAACCAATGTTTGCTTTCAACTAGCCACTACAATTTGGTACGGACAAGAAAAGTACAGTAAACAAATTACGATCTATTTTCCGGGTGAGATCAATAACTTAAGCACATATGGAAGAGCACCACCTCTCTTGCGACGCCGTGTAGGCCTATGCTGATACGTTGAGGGTGCTGCGGGTGCGATGGCTGTCGGTGGCGGGGAAGAGGACTTTAGACGGCAGACGGCCGGGTCGAGGGATATATCCTGTTGCCGTGGACGAGGCGGTCGTAGGAGCGGCAACGGCAAGGTGGACGACGGCGCCGATGAAGCAAGAGGAGGCGATGAAAGGATCCTGGTCCAGCACCGTGGATGAGAGACGTCCATCTCTTGCAGTGGACGATGGGGTAGGGGTAGCGGCTCCGGCAAGGTGGAGGATGGGGTGGCGGACGGAGGAGGCTGGCCGCAGTGCGGAGGTTGTCGTGCCGCCGACGGTGTATGAATGGGGAAATGGAGGGGGGGATCTCAAACTTTGGGACGCGCTTCTCTGAAATGGGGGAAAGTTATGAACTTATCCCCCGTTTAAAATTTCGGACATCGCGTCGGTTGGGGATAGGACGGTAATTTCGCATCTCCCAAATATTTGCCGGTAACTATTTCGGGCGAGGAGAGGGTGTTTTGCCGCCCACGGTTGGCGCCCACGGTGTATGAACGGGCCTGACAGGTAGGGCGGTTGTGTCACATCTGATGGAAGTTACACATCTGCCATTATTTAAAATATTAGCCTACATCGATTTCGGACGAGGAGAGTTTGTTTTGCCGCCCACCGTGTATGAATGGGGAAATGGAGGAAGAGACACATGTCTTTCGGACGAGCTTGAATCAATTGTGTTTTGCCGCCCACGTTTGGCACCCACCGTGTCTGAATGGGCTCAGAGGCCGTCGTGTCACGTCTGATTGAAGTTACTAGTCTACCCCTATCGACAGCAGTGTAAATCCGGTCGATAAGGATGTCAAGTGTCAGGGGTAGACAGTAATTTCCATCTCGCAAACACTTGCTTCGGGCAGCCCACAAATTATAGTGGGTGTTTAGCCGCTTCGTTCAAAACTTGGGAGAATTAGCATTCACGTTTGCCCTGGACCTGGCAAACTAAATTCAAATCCAATTTGTATTCGATTACGAATATCCACAGATAATTATATGTTTTGTTATTTATTTCTTCAAAACCACAACAAAGATTTATTCCACCTTTATATATGATTATGATTTAGAAATGTCGCGATCTTCGAATTCAGTAGGTTGGATACACTCTGAGTCAAACAGTTATTTCATCCAATACAATATGCTCACACGAAAAACAGTTCACCTTATGTCAATCATACAAGTACTGAGGATTACCTCGCCTAAAAAATTCGGATCATTACAACACATGGAGAACATAGGGGGTCTTGCAACATAATCCATTCAGAGACATGACACAACATGCAAGTACAATAATCTAATGACAATTTCAACTGGTATCTAAAGAAGAACCGGGATTACCTTGGGCTTCGGATAGCAGAAACAGCAGGACCTCCTCCGTCTTCAAATGCAACATTCTTACCTCCTCCAATTCTTGGGTTGCTTGCATAATGCGTGCCGCTAATTCCTTAATTTCCAGCCTCAAGATAAAGATTACCTCATTCATGGCAGCCACACCATCTCTTTCTGCCTCTAGTAGAGCCTCAAGCACTATAATATATGTGCTCAGACTGCTCTCCGGTGGTGTTGCCTCTGAACTGCTACCATCTGGTAACATGGATGGCGCACTGCTTCCACAAATAGATTCTGGGGTTGTACATTGTGTCCTAGTGTGAACGGCATCCTGAAAGGTTTCTGCTGGACATCAGTAAGAGATAGTTATCGTATGATCCAGGCAGTAAGCTTACATGGTAAACGACGGACGAATTATTGCCGAGCATGGCAAACTATATTTAAATGGTTCGAAGCAGCATCAGCCGAAAAGAAATTAAAATGGTAAGATGAAACTAGGGATGTAAGTGGCAAATAAACGACATCCACCAGTACCATCTAGTTAGTTTTTGCTACCTCCCTAGTTCATTTTCCTCAAAAAAACAAAAACTCTTTTGAACTATCATACCACTAGTGGACTTTAATCGGGATTAAACAGGACCCAGTTGACATCCCTAGTTGAAAGGGAGTGTACAACCGCTATATTTAAGTTGCCAAGGCATCTAAGCAGTTGAAATAATCTGAGAAAGCACTTAACAGTGTGGCCTCATATAAACTACGAAGACAGTCTTGTGATGAAGTTGAGAGGAAAAGTTAAGGACTCAAATGAAATAGGCATGCATTTCTTTATGATAGTACAGCATGCACTGCTGACATATTGGCCAACTCAGGTATAGCGTAACAACAAATAAGCATTCGAATCAAGCAATACAGCAAATCAGACAATTGAACTATTTGTAATTCGGTAGGATTACACGTTGAGGGTACAAGCCAAGAAAGCAGCCCACTCGCATTACATTTCACATGTACTAAAACACACTGGCTTACCATATGTTGCTGTGAAGCCTAGCTGCTGTTGCAATGTTCTTTGAAGATATCGTCAGCATCCCGTGGTTGCAAATCTAGTTGTTGTAGTTTATTCTGCACCATCCATTTAGGTAAAATTAATTTTAATCGCATGCACTGGTCCGAATTGATCATCAATGGTTCATCTAAACTAATGAAAGAAGGGTGTGTGCATACACGACAATATATCTGCTTCCCTCTATTTTTATGCTTGTTCGAGGTGCCAGCCCCAAAAGAACAAATATTTTGCTTGATGGGGTTGGCAGCTCCATAATTAATAGAAGCATCAAATTAGTCATGCAACTTGGGAAGATCAAGAACACACAAACAAGTAATGAACAGAGGCTCGGAGCAGTGATGTAATAGCTAGCATCAGAAAATGTAGGGTAAAACGAACGTAAAGCAGTGGAACCACATGCTAGTTTGCTGATGTGTAATTAAGCATAGAGAACATTAAGCAGTCTGATGGAACTAACAGGTGGCATCAGAACAAAACTAAAGCATATTAACTATATGTGCACTGGTATGTAATTTAGCACATGTAACATGTTCACTGCCAGAAGTATGGCCCTACAGGTGCAAGCATAATAACGCGTCTCATGAAAAACTAAATGATGCCCTGAAGAAATTCAAAGGTGCGGTGCTTATGCTAGGAAAGTGAACGTAGGCGTCGGCCGTTGGATAATAATACTCGATTCTCGGCGGCGTATGGGTATCATTGTCATACTTGATAGCTAAGGATCGTCGATGGTGCTCGTGTTGCGTTTGAGTTTGGGCCGGCTGTCGCCGTCGCTGAAGCGGCTCCGGTGCTACGGTTGCGGCGCCTGTCGACATACAACAAAGCTCATCTGTGGTAAGTGAACAGTTGCACGATAAAGAGAAAAACCGAAGGAGTACAAATCGAAATAACCTGATGAGGCTGCGGCGTCGGTAAAGCAGGGCCGGTGGAGTTGAATATGGCGTCCGTGGAGCGGGTCCGGTGCAGTGGACGAAGGCTTCGGCGGGCGCATTGTACAGTGCTTTCGGTGAGGCGGATCTGTTGCGGTGGACGAGGGCTTGTATGAAGGGCCAGCGAAGGGGCGGACGAGGGAGTCAGTGAAGGGCCTACGCTGTGGTGGACGAGGGCACTGGTTAAGTAGATCCGGTGCGGTGGACCATGATGGCGGTGAAGGAGATCTGGAGCGGTGGACAAGCCAGTCGCTGAAGCGGCTCCGGTGAAGTGGTGAGTTGGCAGTTGGGGGTTCCAAGGTGCGGAAGGTAGATCCGGCGGGGTGTGAGGTCCACCGCTGCGGTGGAGGACTAAATTCGGCGGCTTGCCGTGGTTGGGGGGGTCGGGGAGGGGAAGGGGAGGGGCTTTGGGGAAGAATGTTGGGGGCAAAGAGGGGAAAACAATGGAGTTACCAAAGCAGCCCTTTTCCGTTCATGTGGGAGGGGTAAAACAGGAATATCGCAGGGCTAAACTTTCGGGCGCGTGATATTTCGATGTGAGCGGGAAGTTTGAAAGCTTTTGGCGCCTAAAATTATAAGTATTCTGCTCTCGTACGGCCGACTATGATAGCATGGCCGACAATTTGTTTGTTTTGCACGCAAAAAAAAAGTGCAAGTATTGAAAATCAATGTCTCTAACTCGAAACTTAGATTGTCCATTCAATTCAAATATGGATCATTGAGCTACTACAAGCAAATACCATCATACGGTCCAATTCAAATGAAATTCCAAATGTGTTTATCCTAAATATGATGACAAAAGCAAAAATGTGTATGTGTATGAATAAAGTGGATGATTATAAAATTTGAACATGCCCGTATGTGTATATCTCTAGGTTTGATATATGAATTTGAAATCACGAAATCCCGGCTTAAAAAATGTACCTCCGTTTAAATGAATTACAAAAGCTAATGATGGAGTCGGGATTGGAATTCTGGTACATCAAGGTATATCACGCATGTTCAAAAGTATCGTTATCTCATGGTACAAAGTGTGAAACAAATTGATCAACCATGAGTGCACAATATCTCAATTACGCTAAAGTCCCTCAAATATAGACACCTCACTCTTTATCTGAAGTCAACCCCCCCACCACCACACACACACACATAGAGAAGTCGTTCTCTCCCCCAATCACCAACACATGAGCACATTAACACCCCTCTCTCTTGTAAAGTCCGGACCCCAACATAGGTCTCTATCACTTTGTCTCTCGGGCATGCACACATCTCTTCCCTCACTCTCTAGGTCTCCCGCTATCTCTCTTTCCCAAACTTAGATAGCTCCGTCATTTCTGACCATTAGATCTACATCTAACGATTGTGAGGTAAGTTGTTGCCTTTTCTCACCAACATCCCACTTGTCAACCAATTTGCAGAAGAACCCATAATTAGTATCTTAAAACCAACCACATCCCTCCCTGACCTCACCAAAACAGCCCAAGGAATATATTCTAATTGAAACATAATATATCTCTAGTGACATATGTATATCGAAGTTAGAGTGTTCTGTACCAAGTTTGTGAATAAGTATTGTTCTAATTATGATTCGTTGCAACGGATATGAACATTGCTAGTATTTCCAACCATGCATTTTTTCCTAGTATTCCATAGTTTCGAGTTTTCCATCAAGATATTAGTCACTCATGGTTGATATTTACTTTCAATCATGTACACATATGCACTATGTAACTAGCCTTGCTTATTGGCTTCCAAAGCTTAACTTTCAATCCTACTTACAATATGTAGAGTATTTAACAAAAAACTACCACTTTCAACCAGCCCTAGGAAGATTCTATTGTACAAAAAATAGCAAAAACATACCCAAAATTTCTTAATCCACTCCAAAAACTACCTAGTACTCCTACCGATTAGGTTCATTTAAACCCATTTATGACAGGGTTGGACCACATGTCCGTGCTGAGAGGCAGCTTAAACCAACACATTTTGTTTGACCGTTGACACGAGGGACCCACATCTGACCTTCTATCATGTTATTACCCCTCAAATCATTATTTTTCCTGAACATTACTTCAAACAGTACTAATGCGTGTTCGTCGGTGGCGCCGATGATGAGCGAGTTGGCCGCCGCTCCACCGGACGGGCCGGACGCCGCGCTGGCCTCCGCACGGGTTGGCAGGCTGGCCCGAGCGTGACTCACGAGCGAGCAAGCCGCCCCGCTGGCCTTCGCTCGAGCCAGATGGCTGGCCTTAGCGCGGCGCGCGTGAGCAAGCCGTCGCGCTGCCGTGCCAATCTAGCTAGCAAACCTTGCAGACAAGCAGCTGGACGGAGCTATCTAGGCTAGCTAGCGGCCGCGAGCGCCGGACGGAGCTGGCATCCGGGTGTTGGGGATTGTAGCAGAATTTTAAAATTTTTCCTACGCTCACCAAGATCCATCTATGGAGTATACTAGCAACGAGGGGAAAGGAGTGCATCTACATACCCTTGTAGATTGCGAGCGGAAGCGTTCCAATGAACGAGGTTGACGGAGTCGTACTCGTCGTGATTCAAATCACCGATGACCGAGTGCTGAACGGACGGCACCTCCGTGTTCAACACACGTACGGTGCAGCGACGTCTCCTCCTTTTTGATCCAGCAAGGGGGAAGGAGAGGTTGATGGAGATCCAGCAGCACGACGGCGTGGTGGTGGATGTAGCGGGTCTCGGCAGGGCTTCGCCGAGCTTCTGCGAGAGGGAGAGGTGTAGCAGGGGAGGAGGGAGGCGCCCAAGGCTGTTGTACTACTGCCCTCCCTCCCCCCCTTTATATAGGCCCCTGGGGGGGGGGGGGGCAGGAGCCCATCTGGATGGGGGGGGCGGCGGCCAGGGGGGTAACTTACCCCCCAAGTCAAGTGGGGCGCCCCCCTACCCTAGGGTTTCCAACCCTAGGCGCAGGGGGGAGGCCCATGGGGGGCGACCCAGCCCACTATGGGCTGGTTCCCTTCCCACTTCAGCCCATGGGGCCCTCCG
>NC_057808.1:273574591-273626985 GCF_018294505.1 Triticum aestivum
GTGGTGGTGGATGTAGCGGGTCTCGGCAGGGCTTCGCCGAGCTTCTGCGAGAGGGAGAGGTGTAGCAGGGGAGGAGGGAGGCGCCCAAGGCTGTTGTACTACTGCCCTCCCTCCCCCCCTTTATATAGGCCCCTGGGAGGGGGGGGGGCAGGAGCCCATCTGGATGGGGGGGGCGGCGGCCAGGGGGGTAACTTACCCCCCAAGTCAAGTGGGGCGCCCCCCTACCCTAGGGTTTCCAACCCTAGGCGCAGGGGGGAGGCCCATGGGGGGCGACCCAGCCCACTATGGGCTGGTTCCCTTCCCACTTCAGCCCATGGGGCCCTCCGGGACAGGTGGCCCCACCCGATGGACCCCCGGGACCCTTCCGGCGGTCCCGGTACAATACCGATAACCCCCGAAACTTTCCCGGTGGCCGAAACTGGACTTCCTATATATAATTCTTCACCTCCGGACCATTCCGGAACTCCTAGTGACATCCAGGATCTCATCCGGGACTCCGAGCAACTTTCTGGTTTCCGCATACTCATATCTCTACAACCCTAGCGTCACCGAACCTTAAGTGTGTAGACCCTATGGGTTCGGGAGACATGCAGACATGACCGAGACGCCTCTCCGGTCAATAACCAACAGCGGGATCTGGATACCCATGTTGGCTCCCACATGTTCCACGATGATCTCATCGGATGAACCACGATGTCGAGGATTCAATCAATCCCGTATACAATTCCCTTTGTCAATCGGTATGTTACTTGCCCGAGATTCGATCGTCGGTATCCCAATACCTTGTTCAATCTCGTTACCGGCAAGTCTCTTTACTCGTACCGCAATGCATGATCCCGTGACTAATGCCTTAGTCACATTGAGCTCATTATGATGATGCATTACCGAGTGGGCCCAGAGATACCTCTCCGTCATACGGAGTGACAAATCCCAGTCTCGATCCATGCCAACCCAACAGACACTTTCGGAGATACCCGTAGTGCACCTTTATAGTCACCCAGTTACGTTGTGATGTTTGGCACACCCAAAGTACTCCTAGGGTATCCGGGAGTTGCACGATCTCATGGTCTAAGGAGAAGATACTTGACATTGGAAAAGCTCTAGCAAACGAACTACACGATCTTTGAGCTATGCTTAGGATTGGGTCTTGTCCATCACATCATTCTCCTAATGATGTGACCCGTTATCAATGACATCCAATGTCCATAGTCAGGAAACCATGACTATCTGTTGATCAACGAGCTAGTCAACTAGAGGCTTACTAGGGACACGTTGTGGTCTATGTATTCACACATGTATTACGATTTCCGGATAACACAATTATAGCATGAACAATAGACAATTACCATGAACAAAGAAATACAATAATAACAATTTATTATTGCCTCTAGGGCATATTTCCACTAGTCTCCCACTTGCACTAGAGTCAATAATCTAGTTACATTGTGATGAATCAAACACCCATTGCGTCCTGGTGTTGATCATGTTTTGCTCTAGGGAGAGGTTTAGTCAACGGATCTGCTACATTCAGGTCCGTATGTACTTTACAAATATCTATGTCTCCATTTTGAACACTTTCACGAATGGAGTTGAAGCGACGCTTGATATGTCTGGTCTTCCTGTGAAATCTGGGATCCTTCGCAAGGGCAATAGCTCCAGTGTTGTCACAGAAGAGAGTCATCGGGCCCGACGCATTGGGAATCACCCCTAGGTCGGTAGTGAACTCCTTTATCCAGACTGCTTCCTGTGCTGCCTTCGAGGCTGCCATGTACTCCGCTTCACATGTAGATCCCGCCACGACGCTTTGCTTGCAACTGCACCAGCTTACTGCTCCTCCATTCAAAATATACACGTATCCGGTTTGTGACTTCGAGTCATCCAGATCTGTGTCGAAGCTAGCGTCGACGTAACCCTTTACGACGAGATCTTCGTCACCTCCATAAACGAGAAACATATCCTTAGTCCTCTTCAGGTACTTCAGGATATTCTTGACCGCTGTCCAGTGTTCCATGCCGGGATTACATTGGTACCTTCCTACCAAACTTACGGCAAGGTTTACATCAGGTCTGGTACACAGCATGGCATACATAATAGACCCTATGGCCGAGGCATAGGGGATGACACTCATCTTTTCTATATCTTCTGCCGTGGTCGGGCATTGAGTCGTGCTCAATTGCACACCTTGCAATACAGGCAAGAACCCCTTCTTGGACTGATCCATATTGAACTTCTTCAATATCTTGTCAAGGTATGTACTCTGTGAAAGACCAATGAGGCGTCTCGATCTATCTCTATAGATCTTGATACCTAATATATAAGCAGCTTCTCTAAGGTCCTTCATTGAAAAACACTTATTCAAATAGGCCTTTATACTTTCCAAGAATTCTATATCATTTCCCATCAATAATATGTCATCCACATATAATGAGAGAAATGCTACAGAGCTCCCACTCACTTTCTTGTAAACACAGGTTTCTCCATAAGTCTGTGTAAACCCAAACGCTTTGATCATCTCATCAAAGCGAATGTTCCAACTCCGAGATGCTTGCACCAGCCCATAGATTGAGCGCTGGAGCTTGCATACTTTGTTAGCATTCTTAGGATCGACAAAACCTTCCGGCTGCATCATATACAACTCTTCCTTAAGGAAGCCGTTAAGGAATGCCGTTTTGACGTCCATCTGCCATATCTCATAATCATAGTATGCGGCAATTGCTAACATGATTCGGACGGACTTCAGCTTCGCTACGGGTGAGAAAGTCTCATCGTAGTCAACCCCTTGAACTTGTCGATAACCCTTAGCGACAAGTCGAGCCTTATAGATGGTCACATTACCATCCGCGTCCGTCTTCTTCTTAAAGATCCATTTGTTTTCTATGGCTCGCCGATCATCGGGCAAGTCAGTCAAAGTCCATACTTCGTTTTCATACATGGATCCTATCTCGGATTTCATGGCTTCTAGCCATTTGTCGGAATCCGGGCCTGCCATCGCTTCTTCATAGTTCGAAGGTTCACCGTTGTCTAACAACATGATTTCCAGGACAGGGTTGCCATACCACTCTGGTGCGGAATGTGTCCTTGTGGACCTACGAAGTTCAGTAGTAACTTGATCCGAAGCTTCATGATCATCATCATTAACTTCCTCCCCAGTCGGTGTAGGCACCACAGGAACAGTTTCCCGCGCTGCGCTACTTTCCGGTACGGAAGGGGTGACTATCACCTCATCAAGTTCCACTTTCCTCCCACTCAATTCTTTCGAAAGAAACTCCTTCTCCAGAAAGGACATGTTCTTGGCAACGAAGATCTTGCCTTCGGATCTTAGGTAGAAGGTATACCCAATGGTTTCCTTAGGGTATCCTATGAAGACGCATTTCTCCGACTTGGGTTCGAGCTTTTCAGGTTGAAGTTTCTTGACATAAGGATCGCATCCCCAAACATTTAGAAACGACAGCTTAGGTTTCTTCCCAAACCATAATTCATACGGTGTCGTCTAAACGGATTTCGATGGAGCCCTATTTAAAGTGAATGCGGCAGTCTCTAAAGCATAGCCCCAAAATGAGAGCGGTAAATCGGTAAGAGACATCATAGATCGCACCATATCCAATAGAGTGCGGTTACGACGTTCGGACACACCATTTTGCTGAGGTGTTCCAGGCGGCGTGAGTTGTGAAATGATTCCACATTTCCTTAAGTGCGCACCAAATTCGTGACTTAAATATTCTCCACCACGATCTGATCGTAAGAATTTTATTTTCTTGTCACGTTGATTCTCAACCTCACTCTGAAATTCCTTGAACTTTTCAAAGGTTTCAGACTTGTGTTTCATTAGGTAGACATACCCATATCTACTTAAGTCATCAGTGAGAGTGAGAACATAACGATATCCTCCGCGAGCCTCAACACTCATTGGACCGCACACATTGGTATGTATGATTTCCAATAAGTTGGTTGCTCGCTCCATTGTTCCGGAGAACGGAGTCTTGGTCATCTTACCCATGAGGCATGGTTCGCACGTGTCAAATGATTCGTAATCAAGAGACTCCAAAAGTCCATCTGCATGGAGCTTCTTCATGCGCTTGACACCAATGTGACCAAGGCGGCAGTGCCACAAGTATGTGGGACTATCATTATCAACTTTACATCTTTTTGTATTCACACTATGAATATGTGTAACATCACGTTCAAGATTCATCAAGAATAAACCATTGACCAGCGGGGCATGACCATAAAACATATCTCTCATATAAATAGAGCAACCATTATTCTCAGATTTAAATGAGTAGCCATCTCGAATTAAACGAGATCCAGATACAATGTTCATGCTCAAAGCTGGCACTAAATAACAATTATTGAGGTTTAAAACTAATCCCGTAGGTAGATGCAGAGGTAGCGTGCCGACGGCGATCACATCGACCTTGGAACCATTCCCGACGCGCATCGTCACCTCGTCCTTCGCTAGTCTCCGTTTATTCCGTAGTTCCTGTTTTGAGTTACAAATATGAGCAACCGCACCGGTATCAAATACCCAGGAGCTACTACGAGTACTGGTAAGGTACACATCAATTACATGTATATCACATATACCTTTGGCGTTGCCGGCCTTCTTGTCCGCTAAGTATTTGGGGCAGTTCCGGTTCCAGTGACCACTTCCCTTGCAATAAAAGCACTCAGTCTCAGGCTTGGGTCCATTCTTTGACTTCTTCCCGGTAACTGGCTTACCGGGCGCGGCAACTCCCTTGCCGTCCTTCTTGAAGTTCTTCTTACCCTTGCCTTCTTGAACTTAGTGGTTTTATTCACCATCAACACTTGATGTTCTTTTCTGATCTCCACCTCCGCTGATTTCAGCATTGAATATACCTCAGGAATGGTCTTTTCCATCCCCTGCATATTGAAGTTCATCAAAAAGCTCTTGTAGCTTGGTGGAAGCGACTGGAGGATTCTGTCAATGACCGCGTCATCCGGGAGGTTGACTCCCAGCTGAGACAAGCGGTTATGCAACCCAGACATTCTAAGTATGTGCTCACTAACAGAACTATTCTCCTCCAATTTACAGCTGAAGAACTTGTCGGAGACTTCATATCTGTCGACCCGGGCATGAGATTGGAAAACCATTTTCAGCTCCTCGAACATCTCATATGCTCCATGTTTCTCAAAACGCTTTTGGAGACCCGGTTCTAAGCTGTAAAGCATGCCGCACTGAACGAGGGAGTAATCATCAGCACGCTGCTGCCAAGCGTTCATAACGTCTTGGTTCTCTGGGATTGGTGCTTCACCTAGCGGTGCTTCTAGGACATAATCTTTCTTGGCTGCTATGAGGATGATCCTCAGGTTCCGGACCCAGTCCGTATAGTTGCTGCCATCATCTTTCAGCTTGGTTTTCTCTAGGAACGCGTTGAAATTGAGGACAACGTGGGCCATTTGATCTACAAGACATAGTGTAAATATTTCAGACTAAGTTCATGATAATTAAGTTCATATAATCAAATTATTTAATGAACTCCCACTAAGATAGACATCCCTCTAGTCATCTAAGTGAAACATGATCCGAGTTAACTAGGCCGTGTCCGATCATCACGTGAGACGGACTAGTCAAGATCGGTGAACATCTCTATGTTGATCGTATCTTCTATACGACTCATGCTCGACCTTTTGGCCCTCCGTGTTCCGAGGCCATGTCTGTACATGCTAGGCTCGTCAAGTCAACCTAAGTGTATTGCGTGTGTTCCGAGGCCATGTCTATACATGCTAGGCTCGTCAACACCCGTTGTATTCGAACGTTAGAATCTATCACACCCGATCATCACGTGGTGCTTCGAAACAACGAACCTTCGCAACGGTGCACAGTTAGGGGGAACACATTTTCTTGAAATTATTATAAGGGATCATCTTACTTACTACCGTTGTTCTAAGCAAATAAGATGCAAAATATGATAAACATCACATGCAATCAAATAGTGACATGATATGGCCAATATCATTATGCTCCTTTGATCTCCATCTTCGGGGCACCATGATCATCTTCGTCACCAGCATGATACCATGATCTCCATCATTGTGTCTTCATGAAGTCGTCACGCCAACGATTACTTCTACTTCTATGGCTAACGCGTTTATCAACAAAGTAAAGTAATTAACATGGCGTTATTCAATGACACGCAGGTCATACAAAATAATAAAGACAACTCCTATGGCTCCTACCGGTTGTCATACTCATCGACATGCAAGTTGTGATTCCTATTACAAGAATATGATCAATCTCATACATCACATATATCATTCATCACATCTTCTGGCCATATCACATCACATAGCACTTGCTGCAAAAACAAGTTAGACGTCCTCTAATTATTGTTGCAAGTTTTTACGTGGCTTGTATAGGTTTCTAGCAAGAACGTTTCTTACCTACGTAAAACCACAACGTGATTTGCCAATTTCTATTTACCCTTCATAAGGACCCTTTTCATCGAGTCCGTTCCAACTAAAGTAGGAGAGACAGACACCCGCTAGCCACCTTATGCAACTAGTGCATGTCAGCCGGTGGAACCTGTCTCACGTAAGCGTACGTGTAAGGTCGGTCCGGGCCGCTTCATCCCACAATACCGCCGAAACAAGACAAGACTAGTAGCGGCAAGAAGAATTGGCAACATCAACGCCCACAACTGCTTTGTGTTCTACTCGTGCATAGTAACTACGCATAGGCCTGGCTCATGATGCCACTGTTGGGGATCGTAGCAGAATTTTAAATTTTTTCCTACGCTCACCAAGATCCATCTATGGAGTATACTAGCAACGAGGGGAAAGGAGTGCATCTACATACCCTTGTAGATCGCGAGCGGAAGCGTTCCAATGAACGAGGTTGACGGAGTCGTACTCGCCGTGATTCAAATTACCGATGACCGAGTGCCGAACGGACGGCACCTCCGTGTTCAACACACGTACGGTGCAGCGACGTCTCCTCCTTTTTGATCCAGCAAGGGGGAAGGAGAGGTTGATGGAGATCCAGCAGCACGACGGCGTGGTGGTGGATGTAGCGGGTCTCGGCAGGGCTTCGCCGAGCTTCTGCGAGAGGGAGAGGTGTAGCAGGGGAGGAGGGAGGCACCCAAGGCTGATGTACTACTGCCCTCCCTCCCCCCCTTTATATAGGCCCCTGGGAGGGGGGGGGGGCAGGAGCCCATCTGGATGGGGGGCGGCGGCCAGGGGGGTAACTTACCCCCCAAGTCAAGTGGGGCGCCCCCCTACCCTAGGGTTTCCAACCCTAGGCGCAGGGGGGAGGCCCATGGGGGGCGACCCAGCCCACTATGGGCTGGTTCCCTTCCCACTTCAGCCCATGGGGCCCTCCGGGACAGGTGGCCCCACCCGATGGACCCCCGGGACCCTTCCGGTGGTCCCGGTACAATACCGATAACCCCCGAAACTTTCCCGGTGGCCGAAACTGGACTTCCTATATATAATTCTTCACCTCCGGACCATTCCGGAACTCCTCGTGACATCCGGGATCTCATCCGGGACTCCGAACAACTTTCTGGTTTCCGCATACTCATATCTCTACAACCCTAGCGTCACCGAACCTTAACTGTGTAGACCCTATGGGTTCGGGAGACATGCAGACATGACCGAGACGCCTCTCCGGTCAATAACAAACAGCGGGATCTGGATACCCATGTTGGCTCCCACATGTTCCACGATGATCTCATCGGATGAACCACGATGTCGAGGATTCAATCAATCCCGTATACAATTCCCTTTGTCAATCGGTATGTTACTTGCCCGAGATTCGATCGTCGGTATCCCAATACCTTGTTCAATCTCGTTACCGGCAAGTCTCTTTACTCGTACCGCAATGCATGATCCCGTGACTAACGCCTTAGTCACATTGAGCTCATTATGATGATGCATTACCGAGTGGGCCCAGAGATACCTCTCCGTCATACGGAGTGACAAATCCCAGTCTCGATCCGTGCCAACCCAACAGACACTTTCGGAGATACCCGTAGTGCACCTTTATAGTCACCCAGTTACGTTGTGACGTTTGGCACACCCAAAGTACTCCTACGGTATCCGGGAGTTGCACGATCTCATGGTCTAAGGAGAAGATACTTGACATTGGAAAAGCTCTAGCAAACGAACTACACGATCTTTGAGCTATGCTTAGGATTGGGTCTTGTCCATCACATCATTCTCCTAATGATGTGATCCCGTTATCAATGACATCCAATGTCCATAGTCAGGAAACCATGACTATCTGTTGATCAACGAGCTAGTCAACTAGAGGCTTACTAGGGACACGTTGTGGTCTATGTATTCACACATGTATTACGATTTCCGGATAACACAATTATAGCATGAACAATAGACAATTACCATGAACAAAGAAATACAATAATAACAATTTATTATTGCCCCTCGGGCATATTTCCAACACCGGGCTGCCGCAACATGGGCTCCGCACCGCCGGCGGTTTTGACCTCGCCTTCTGCCGGCGGCGGTAGCTGCGTCCCATGGCCAAGGATGACTAGGTGGACAGGCCGGAGGTAGGAGGTGACTCGAGGATTTTTGTTGGTAAGAGCATGTACAATGGTTGATAAGGTAGTCTTATCTTAAGTCTGCCACGTATGCAAGTGGTAGTAGTTTCTTGGCATTTTAGTGGTTTCTTGAATTATTAGAGCAAGTACAATAGAGCTGAGTTAGCGGGCTATAAGAACGAAACTAGTATATTTCTGCTTAGTTGGAGGAAAGAGAAGAGGAGAGAGAAGGTAAGCGGGCTCTTCGTGAAGAGCCAGCTCTAGCACGTGCTCCTAGGCACTTTGTGAGAATGATAAGTGGGCCACATAATAAAAAAGTAGTACACTCTTTTGATCTATTATTGTACATGTTGGCTATAAGATGGGTTGGAGATGACATGGCACTGGCTTATAGCCAGCAGCTGGCTATACTATTAACCATTAGGGGTTTCTTGTAAGGAACAATGTATGTACTACTAGCGACAAAAGGCGATTCTAGGTTGCGTTGTACTCCAACGAGTACTACTAGCGGTTTCGGGAGTGTATACCTCGTTTTGTGGGTTCGATCCCGGCCGAACGCACGGCGGCCTTTTTAAAAAAAATAGTACTACTACACTTCACTGCGAGCCAATATTTTATACGGGTAGTTTGAGTTTTGAAGTCAAACGGACATGGGGCCCCACAATCTGGGTGCACTCGACAGCCGAGTGTCACGACCGGTTTTTCAATAATATAATTATTGAGAGACCAATCCCTTTTACGGACCAGTAAGGAAGAATTCCTTCTCACTGGTAGACAATATCATGGTCACAGGAGAAAAATACCAGGAGTACTGAATATAATACAAAGTTCAGCGGAAACTGCCCAACAATTTATTACATGCACGCCGATAAAACAAGACGGCGGATAGGGTGGCATAACTACTAACTCACGAAAATAACGGTGGTGGAAATATCACCGCGAAGCGAGTGATATGACTCCTGAAGACTACAGCTCTTCGAACGTCGGAGTGAGGCTCGAGGAGACTTATTGCGGGTGGCGGAAGCGTATATAATACAAGTGACCAAAATCCGGGATCGCACAGGACTGACTGGGACTCCTCTAGGCGTCGGACGCGCTATCAAACTCTTCGTCCAAGAGATCGCCTTCGTCAACATCTGGCCAAATCAACAAGCCAGGTGAGTACTATGAAAGTACTCGCAAGACAGTTCGGACATGAGATATAACAAATGTAAACATGAAGCATATAAACAAGTTAACCAGTGCGTTCAGACATAGAGATAATAATTACTGGGTGCCAAGCGAGGGTCTGAATGACTCCTCGAGCGGAAACTGCAGAATAGTAGTACTGGTGCCAAACGAGGGTCTGAATGACTCCTCGAGAGGAAACTGCAAGAATAATAATACTGGTGCCAAACGAGGGTCTGAATGACTCCTCGAGAGGAATGCAAGAATGGTAATACTAGTGCCAAAGGAGGGTCTGAATGACTCCTCGAGAGGAGACTGCAAGAATAGTAATGCCGCAGTCGGGCGTCAAGGCGACACCACATAAAGGGCTTATAACAGAAAATAAAGGCAGTGCATGCCACAGTCGGATGTCTGAGCGACATCACATAAAGGGCTTATATTTAAAGTAAGGAAACAAAAACACGCCACAGTCGGACGTTTGCGCGACGTCGCATAAAGGGCTTATATTGCGGCTCAAACATTCAGTAGCTCGAGATTATAAATTATTACAAGTACGAGACAAATATAGGATTAGTCCATCCACAGTAATAATAATTTAAACTGGGTTTACCACTTGAGTTTGTTCACCGGGGACAAGTTTTCCACGCAGATAGATATGGATATACTGATATCACTACTTGATCATGGATACGATGACTTGGAAGAATTTGACTCTGCAGAGTTTGTACTTAACCACAGCCAACGGATTTCAGTAGTCACGGGGATTAGTTCCGTTTACAGTGTTTTGGAAGAAACACGTCTAACCAGTACACACCCATTCAACATTCCGAAGCCAGGGATCACCCTCGGCAACATTCAAGAAAAACCTTGAGACGGGGAGGCTACAACCTCGCGTAGCATGGGATCAAATTTCTATACACGCGCTCTAAGGGGGTGCCCCCCCTCTCGGTCCCAACCGGAAACACCCATGCCCCCTGACCGGATGACTGGCTTTAATCCTGGGCCAAGGTACCATCATCCCGGCCTCTCTGTTTGGTGTGTACACGGAAAGAGGTTACCAACTTACTAAACCGCATCCTGGCAAATGAAACATGTGGCAGCACGGAGGGGAGAAGAATGATAACGTGACTCCGTCCACGTTAACGTCGGAAATAGTCGGATGACGCAAGGCTGGTATGCTACAACAGTACCACCTTGCTGCCCTTCATGTCACCACATGATTAGGCCATCTCTCATCAGATATCATCGCAACTTTGGAACATGCGGGTAGTTGCCTTACAAGCAACGAGGTATTCACCGATACTCATATGCCACGCACAAACTTTCACGCAAACATGCAAAACACCTGTCATATCAAATGTTCAAACATGCTTGCCTGGTTCGGAGAAGTCGGAGTATAGCTCGGCGAAGTTCGCGGCTCCGTCACCTCTTCCGGAACCTACGGCAATAACGAAAACGGGCACTAACGTGAAAACCAAAGCGTGTACAGAAACTTCTCCAAAAAATTTCCAAATAAATCTCATAAAAAACTAGACAAAATTTTAAGACTGTCAGAAAAAGAATCACTCAAAAATCCCTTTTTATTAAAAAGTTATAAAGGTTTCTGTCCAGGGGCTTATCTGTAATGAAACAGAAAAGTTCCAGGGTTTAAACTGAGAAACCAGAAAACGTTTCGGAAAGAAATGCGCTAGCTAAAGAAAGAAGACGTATTTTGCCCGAAGGCGCCAATAGAAAACGGTTCGAGGGAGAATAGAACAGAGGCTGACATGCGGGGTCCACATGTCAGGTTTGAAAAGCTCGCCGGCGCCCGAAGACTGCAGTGGACGCCGGTGTCGAACCACGGCGAGTTAGGGGGATCGGAGGGTACCAAGAGCTTCAGCGTGTCCTTCCGCGTCGGTGCGTGGTGGACTCGACCGTCGGAGAGCACCACGTCGACGGCGACACTTTCTCCGGCGGACGGCGGCTCGGGTGAGGGTGGAGAACTCCGGTGGAGGGCTGCAAACTTCGAATTGAAGCGCGGGTCAGAAGGAGGGATTGCATAGTGAAGCTACTGGCAAGAGATGGGAGGCAAAGGCGCACACACGGGAGCGAATTGAGCTGGATCCCGTGGCGGGTCGCGGCGGCCGGAGTCGAGGAAGGAGACCTCCTCGAGGCTCTTCCAGTGGCTAGGCGTGCTCTAGGTGGAGTGCAGGGATGGTGTGGGTTCGAGTTGAAGCTCGGGGCCTCTATTTATAGGCGGTTCAACGGGGTGGCCGTGAACGGAGAATCTCCGGCGAGCGATTACGGCGATGCAGTGGATTGGCAGGAGGTTTGAGTGGCCAGGCAGCATCAGTGGAGGTTACTGGTGCCGTTCCCCCGCTAATCCCGGCTGGTCTTGGCGTAACGACGCCGGTCCACGGTGGGGTGGCCGCACGGGCACGTCGGAGGCAGAGAGCACGCTCCGCGCCCTGCGGTTCACGACGAGAGTGGCAGCGCGTTCGGGGGAGTGGAAAGCCACGCGGCGAGCTCCGGTGGTTTGGGCGGCGCTGGGTGGCGCCGTCAGCGCCGCGCCTCTCACTGGCGGCCGCAAAGCCGCCGCTGGCGTCGGTCACGGGGCGGCGCACCTTCTGCTGCTCATCGCCGACGTCCGCAAGGTGCCAGGCGTTCGTGCGGAGCAGGAACAAGGAGGAGGGGACGAGGAGCAAGGTGCCAACGCGGCACTGTCGAGATCGACAACATGTTCTGAAGAAAACGACAGTAGATTACTGAACTGAATCTCTGAATCTCTGAACTTGACATTGACATAGCACTGCAGGTCTTCGACAGAATGATTAGGCAAGTAGAATTTTTTTTCTGGAGCTGGTACTTGGTGAGGTGACCACTCATTGCACCCAGAGGCTGCCTGATTTTACTTGGAGTTTTTGGAAAAGGATTTGTATGAATTTCACCAAATTTGACAAATCTGGTCAAAACTTGCAGCAAGTGTAGTTTGAAAAATTTGAACTGAAGACCAGTGGATCTTCATGGATCTTGGTTGAGGGTTCAAAGGACTAGGGAGAGGAGTTGGTTTGGGGGCAAAAATCAAAACAGAAAGTGGAGTTCCTTTGTAAATCACCAATGGCTAGAATAGAAGACAGAAATTTATTTGATAAGTTTTAAATGGAAAAATAATCATAGGGGAGGTACAACTTGCTGGATTTGATGCAAAACATGATCCAAAGATGAGGGGAGGGTTAGGAGAGTGGATTTTCACTAAGGCCATGGCAAGAGGGAAAAGTTGAAAGTGGTAAAGGATTATTCCAAAAGCCATAGTGCATTTTCAAGGAGATTTCCAAAAGGCATTTTCCTCAAGTGAAAAGTATTTCGTCTTGAGTCCAAAATAAAAGCAAGAACCTCCAAGACCAAAAACAAGTCTTGGGTGAATCCAAACAAAACTCTTGTCATGAGAAAAATATTTGAAAGGGAGGGCCCTTTTGAAGAATTTTTTTAATTCACCTCCCTCAAGTCAAATAAAATCTTTTGAAAAATCCAAATAAAAAATTTGGGTGTCACAGCACCTACCCCCTTAGGAAAAATCTTGTCCTCGAGATTTCTGCTGATCCTCAAATAGATATGGATATTCTATCCGAAGAAAATCTTCCCTTTCCCATGTAGCTTCATCCTTAGTGTGGTTGCTCCACTTCACTCTGAAAAACTTTGTCGTTTTCTGACGGGTCCTCCGTTCAGACTCTTCTAAAATCTTTACTGGCCTCTCTCTGTAGGTGAGGTCTGGTTGCACATCAATGCTCTCATGGGATACCTGCTTCTCTGGGTTACTCACACATTTTCTCAATTGTGAGACGTGGAATACGTCATGGACGTCTGACAGTTCCTTGGGCAAGTCTAGTTGGTAGGCTACCGTGCCTCTTCATGCCTTTACACAAAATGGTACAATAAATCTTGGAGCTAGCTTTCCCTTAATTTTGAACCGTTGTAGACACCTCATAGGAGATACTCGGAGGTATACGGAATCACCGGGTTCAAAGCTGACCTCACGATGTTTCTGATCATAGTAGCTCTTTTGTCGGCTCTGTGCTGTTTTCAGTCTGTCCCTGATCTGTTTAACTTTCTCCTCGGCCTCTTTAAGCATGTCTGGGCCGAAGATACGGCTGTCACCTGTCTCTGACCAATTCAGTGGGGTACGACACCTCCGTCCGTACAATGCTTCAAAGGGTGCCATTTGCAAGCAGGCTTGGTAACTGTTGTTGTAAGCAAATTCAGCATACGGCAAACTCTCCTCCCAACTGGATCCATAGGTGAGCACACAGGCCCTCAGCATATCCTCTAGGATTTGGTTCACACATTCCGTTTGTCCATCAGTCTGAGAGTGGTATGCTGTACCGAAAGCTAGTTGCGTGCCCAGAGCTTGTTGTAGGTGATCCCAAAATTTGGAGACGAATTGTGTACCTCGGTCGGATATTATAGTCTTTGGGACTCCATGCAAACAAACTATACGGGAGAGATAAAGTTTGGCCAGTCTTTGCGTGGAGTAGGTAGTCTTCACGGGAATGAAATGAGCAACCTTGGATAGTCGATCTGTGATGACCCATATGGCGTCATTCCCGCGTTGTGATCGGGGTAATCCGACAATGAAGTCCATTCCTATTTCATCCCATTTCCACTCCGGTATCCTGTTTGGCTGGAGTAGCCCTGCTGGCTTTTGATGCTCGGCCTTGATGCGCTGACATGAATCGCAACAAGCAATAAATGTGGCTATATCTCTTTTCATACCGTGCCACCAAAATCTTTCCTGAATGTCCTTGTACATTTTGGTCCCTACAGGATGTATGGAGTATGGAGCGGTGTGGCTTTCGGTTAAGATTTGTTGCTTGAGTTCCTCGATGTTAGGTACGCAAAGTCTATCTCCGTACCATAATGTCCCTTCACTGTCTGTGACGACCTCTGAAGCCTTACCAAGGCCCATTTTCTTCTTTATTCCTTCGATGCTGGGATGTCCCTGTTGAGCCTTCTTAATTTGTGCCACCAGGGTGGGATGTATCTCCAGATTTGACACGGTGCCCTCAGAGACTAACATCATGTTGAGTCTAGCGAACTCTTGCTGAAACTCAGGCCTCAAGTTTTGCGGACCGTCATTGTCCGGGCTGGGGTTTCGACTAAGGGCATCGGCCACTACATTTGCCTTCCCTGGATGGTAGTCAATACCGACATCATAGTCCTTGACCAATTCCAACCAGCGTCGTTGGCGTAAATTTAGCTCTGGCTGTGTGAAAATATATTTGAGGCTCTTATGGTCCGTATATATTTCACAGCGATTTCCCAACAGAAAGTGCCTCCACTCCTTGAGTGCATGAATAACTGCTGCTAGCTCCAAGTCATGTGTTGGGTAATTTTCCTCATGTTTTCGCAGCTGCCTGGAGGCATATGCGACAACTTTGCCATCCTGCATTAGTACACATCCGAGACCTTTTCGAGACGCGTCACAATAAACTTCAAAACTCTCGTGAATGTCTGGCACAGTTAATACAGGTGCGGTTGTCAGCTTCTTCTTTAGTTCTTGGAAGCTCTGCTCGCATGCTTCCGTCCATACAAATTTCTTGTCCTTCTTGAGCAACTGTGTCATAGGTTTTGCCACAGTGGAGAATCCTTCAATAAATCTTCTGTAATATCCGGCCATTCCTAGGAAACTCCGCACATCTGTAACGTTGGCGGGCGCCTTCCAGTCAAGTATGGCTTTGACCTTTTCTGGGTCTACGGCCACGCCTTCTTGGTTCAATATATGGCCTAAGAAACCAACTTGTCTTAGCCAAAATTCGCACTTGCTAAATTTGGCGTACAACTGATGTTTCCTTAGTTCCCCCAAAACAATACGGAGGTGCTCAGCATGCTCTTCTGGTGTCCTTGAGTAAACCAAAATATCGTCAATGAATACCACAACAAATTTGTCCATGAATTTCATAAACACTTTGTTCATGAGGTGGACGAAATATGCGGGGGCGTTCGTTAGTCCAAAAGGCATCACTGTAAACTCGTATAATCCGTATCTGGAAGTGAATGCTGTCTTGGGGATATCTTCTGTCCGTACCTCCAGTTGATGATATCCCGATCTCAAATCAATTTTTGAGAATACCTTGGCTTGTGCGAGCTGGTCAAACAAATCATTTATCCGCGGCATCGGATATTTGTTTTTGATGGTGACCATATTGAGGGCTCGGTAGTCTATACACAGTCTCAGTGTCCCATCCTTTTCCTTGGCGAACAACACTGGCGATCCCCAAGGTGAGGAGCTGGCTCAGATAAATCCTTTGTCCAACAATTCCTTTATCTGCTTCTTCAACTCCACCAATTCTGAGGGTGCCATTCTATAAGGCTTCTTATAGATGGGAGCGGTGCCAGGTGCTAGTTCGATGCTGAACTCTATCTCTCGGTCTGGTGGCATGCCTGGCAGTTCTTCAGGGAACACATCGGGAAACTCGCATACCACTGGAACTTTTTTCAGTTCTGCAATGTCCATTTTGTTCAGTTTAGGTTGCTGTGATCGTGGCCTTTCTTGGGCTGTAACCCTTATCGTCTTGCCATGATGGTGGGTGAGAATCACGGTCCGATTGAAACAGTCAATGAATCCTTTGTTGGTGGTCAACCAGTCCATCCCTAAAATGACATCCAGTCCTTTACTCTCCAACACGATGAGATTTGCCGGGAATTGTAGTCCTTTGAACTCAATGACCACTCCTTGGCAGTAACCCTGAGCGATTTGCTTATTTCCGGGGGACTTGATGATCATAGATTTTTCCAAGGGGAGTATCGGAAAACCATGTTGTAAAACAAAACTCTTCGAAACGAACGAATGGGAAGCTCAAGAATCAAACAAAACCGTGGCAGGTACTGTGTTGACAGGGAACGTACCGAGCACGATGTCTGGGGCATTCTGCGCTTCTTCCCTGGTCACATGGTTCAGGTGACCCTTCCTGTGGTTGTTGTTGGGATTAAAATTGTTGCGCTTGGGGGCTGGATTGTTTCCACCATTGTTTGGTTTGGGGGCCGCGTTCCTCAGCTTTGGGCATTGTTTTGCATAGTGCCCTTCTTGGCCACAAGCATAGCAGGTGACCCCTGGACGGTACGTGTACTCTCCCTGGCATGAAACTGTCCGGCAGGCCTTGGATCAGTAGTCGTGGATCTCCTTGCTTCTGTCCTCGGAACCTCAGTCTTGCTTCGGTTGTTGCGAGCAAGAGTCGTTTTGTCCCTCTTTCGCTTACGGATATCTTCCAAACTACGGCGCTCATTTTACAAGGTAATGGCCTCGTCCACCAGAGTTTTAAAGTCCAGAAAGGTGTGTACAATCAGTTGGCATCTTAGTGCTGGTGCCAGGCTGTCCAGGAATTTTTCCATCTTCTTGTTTTCTGTCATGTGCTCGTCGTAGGCATAACGAGACAGCTGGGTAAACTGACCATTGTATTCCGTGACTGACATGCCTCTCTGCTTCAGGTCATCAAACTCTCTCTTCTTGATTTTTATGATGCTCCTGGGGATGTGTGCCCCACGGAAGCCTTCCTTGAACTCTTCCCAGGTGATGCTGTGTTCACTGGGATGCATGTGTAGGAAGTTTTCCCACCATGTTGCAGCTGCTCCAGTAAGGTAGTGTGGTGCATAAAGCACCTTCTCATGATCTGAACACTGAGCAATAATCAGTTTCCTTTCAATGTCACGAAGCCAATCATCGGCTTCCAGTGGCCCATCGGTGTGAGCAAAAGTTGAGGGGCGAGTCTTCTGTAACTCAGATAACTTGGAATGTGGCTGATAGGGCTCACGGTGGCTTCCCATATTGATGACATGATTCATCATCTCTTGGTGCTGTTGCTGGCTTTGCTCGAAGAGACGGCATACTTGGGACAGGGCTGCTTCGCTGTCTTGTTGACTGGACTGACCCTGAGTGAAATTGTTGCTAGTCTGTGTCCCATAAACCTCTTCTGGTTGATTGGGCATGGAGCGAGTCCACGGGCGAGACATTTTTCCAGTCTGGGGGTATCATTTTGCAAAACCCATGAGAAAAACTGTGTAGCACAAGGAAAATCTTGCAAAGGCAACAATTTAAAAGACCTCAAGGTTTTTCAAGAAAACATAAACGATTTTGCATGGAGAGAAGACTGCTTAACACAAATCTTACACGCGAAATACAAACACATGATACAGCACTCAGGATGTGCGTACACATCCCTGACATGTTATTTAGGCTAGCGTACTCCTCCGGAAGGCAGCAAACACACCAATACAAACTAGCGTACAGAGAAAACACATCATACAAGCAGACATAACGCGCGGCTACTCGGTGCTCTCAGTCGGAGATGGTGAAGATTTCCTTTCCCTTGCCGATGGCAAGACTCAGCGGACCAGGAGAATCAACCTCCACCTCCTCTCTAGCTGGCTCCTGGCGCGTAACGCTGCGCTGCGGTGATGGTGCGGGAACGATGGGTGGTAGAGCGGGTGCGGCAGGCGGTGCAGCTCTGACTGGAGTAGGAGCGATGACTCGGTCGAACTCCTCAGTGGTAGGCAGACGGCGAGCAGTGGCCAAAACGGCCGGTGCATAAGAGGCTGAAGACGAGATGAATGTCAGAGGCGGTGCCATGTGGAGAAGCTCCTTCCTGCTGGCAGGACCGCCCCGGACTAAGTCCATGCGGGCAGCCACAAGATCGTCTATGAGGTTGTCGAAAGACTCCTCCAGAGCCTTGAGATACTCCACAACCATCTCGATGGCTTCATCTCGCTCTACCCGATGGCAGGCGAATGCATAGTGACTGGTGTATGGCACATGGCATGGGAGGTAGCGGTAGCGACGAGTCTTCATCGTAGGAAGGATGTCCCGAAGACGAGCTATCGCCTCACGGGCAGCCATCTGCATGGCATGCCTCTCCGTAGGCATGGCCCTTCCCACAAAACGGAAGTGGCGAGCTGCAGAGCGTCCTCCCTTGAATTGCACCACAGCTTGGTGCATAGACACGTCGTCGCTGAGCTTGTGCTGATAGAGTGTGAACTCCGGGCGAGTTGCTGGCCCGATCGCGAGCTTGGTGATGGAGACGAGGAGCTTGACAAACCCCTCGGGCACGTTCATGAACACTCGATTCTCACAGCTGCTGCCAGCCATCTACAAAAGTAGGCAAAAATTCTGAGTAGTCATGTCATAAATTTATGATGACCAACAGAAAATAGCTACAATTGCAAAATGCTGAAAAAGCACAAAAGACGCTAATAACCGATTAGCGATCGCACCTAGTGGCTTCCTACAGTCAGCCTGGCTCTGGTACCAAGCTTGTCACGACCGGTTTTTCAATAATATAATTATTGAGAGACCAATCCCTTTTACGGACCAGTAAGGAAGAATTCCTTCTCACTGGTAGACAATATCATGGTCACAGAAGAAAAATACCAGGAGTACTGAATATAATACAAAGTTGAGCGGAAACTGCCCAACAATTTATTACATGCACGCCGATAAAACAAGACGGCGGATAGGGTGGCATAACTACTAGCTCACGATAATAACGGTGGTGGAAATATCACCGCGAAGCGAGTGATATGACTCCTGAAGACTACAGCTCTTCGAGCGTCAGAGCGAGGCTCGAGGAGACTTATTGCGGGTGGCGGAAGCGTATATAATACAAGTGACCAAAATCCGGGATCGCACAGGACTGACTGGGACTCCTCTAGGCGTCAGACGCGCTATCAAACTCTTCGTCCAAGAGATCGCCTTCGTCAACATCTGGCCAAATCAACAAGCCAGGTGAGTACTATGAAAGTACTCGCAAGACAGTTCGGACATGAGATATAACAAATGTAAACATGAAGCATATAAACAAGTTAACCAGTGCGTTCAGACATAGAGATAATAATTACTGGGTGCCAAGCGAGGGTCTGAATGACTCCTCGAGCGGAAACTGCAGAATAGTAGTACTGGTGCCAAACGAGGGTCTGAATGACTCCTCGAGAGGAAACTGCAAGAATAATAATACTGGTGCCAAACGAGGGTTTGAATGACTCCTCGAGAGGAAAATGCAAGAATGGTAATACTAGTGCCAAACGAGGGTCTGAATGACTCCTCGAGAGGAAACTGCAAGAATAGTAATGCCGCAGTCAGGCGTCAAGGCGACACCACATAAAGGGCTTATAAAAGAAAATAAAGGCAGTGCATGCCACAGTCGGACGTCTGAGCGACATCACATAAAGGGCTTATATTTAAAGTAAGGAAACAAAAACACGCCACAGTCGGACGTCTGCGCGATGTCGCATAAAGGGCTTATATTGCGGCTTAAACATTCAGTAGCTCGAGATTATAAATTATTACAAGTACGAGACAAATATAGGATTAGTCCATCCACAGTAATAATAATTTAAACTGGGTTTACCACTTGAGTTTGTTCACCGGGGACAAGTTTTCCACGCAGATAGATATGGATATACTGATATCACTACTTGATCATGGATACGATGACTTGGAAGAATTTGACTCTGCAGAGTTTGTAGTTAACGACAGCCAACGGATTTCAGTAGTCACGGGGATTAGTTCCGTTTACGGTGTTTTGGAAGAAACACGTCTAACCAGTACACACCCATTCAACATTCCGAAGCCAGGGATCACCCTCGGCAACGTTCAAGAAAAACCTTGAGACGGGGAGGCTACAACCTCGCGTAGCATGGGATCAAATTTCTATACGCGCGCTCTAAGGGGGTGCCCCCCCTCTCGGTCCCAACCGGAAACACCCATGCCCCCTGACCGGATGACTGGCTTTAATCCTGGGCCAAGGTACCATCATCCCGGCCTCTCTGTTTGGTGTGTACACGGAAAGAGGTTACCAACTTACTAAACCGCATCCTGGCAAATGAAACATGTGGCAGCACGGAGGGGAGAAGAACGATAACGTGACTCTGTCCACGTTAACGTCGGAAATAGTCGGATGACGCAAGGCTGGTATGCTACAACAGTACCACCTTGCTGCCCTTCATGTCACCACATGATTAGGCCATCTCTCATCAGATATCATCGCAACTTTGGAACATGCGGGTAGTTGCCTTACAAGCAACGAGGTATTCACCGATACTCATATGCCACGCACAAACTTTCACGCAAACATGCAAAACACCTGTCATATCAAATGTTCAAACATGCTTGCCTGGTTCGGAGAAGTCGGAGTCTAGCTCGGCGAAGTTCGCGGCTCCGTCACCTCTTCCGGAACCTACGGCAATAACGAAAACGGGCACTAACGTGAAAACCAAAGCGTGAACAGAAACTTCTCCAAAAAATTTCCAAATAAATCTCATAAAAAACTAGACAAAATTTTAAGACTGTCAGAAAAAGAATCACTCAAAAATCCCTTTTTATTAAAAAGTTATAAAGGTTTCTGTCCAGGGGCTTATCTGTAATGAAACAGAAAAGTTCCAGGGTTTAAACTGAGAAACCAGAAAACGTTTCGGAAAGAAATGCGCTAGCTAAAGAAAGAAGACGTATTTTGCCCGAAGGCGCCAACAGAAAACGGTTCGAGGGAGAATAGAACAGAGGCTGACATGCGGGGTCCACATGTCAGGTTTGAAAAGCTCGCCGGCGCCCGAAGACTGCGGTGGACGCCGGCGTCGAACCACAGCGAGTTAGGGGGATCGGAGGGTACCAAGAGCTTCAGCGTGTCCTTCCGCGTCGGTGGTTGGTGGACTCGACCATCGGAGAGCACCACGTCGACGGCGACACTTTCTCCGGCGGACGGCGGCTCGGGTGAGGGTGGAGAACTCCGGTGGAGGGCTGCAAACTTCGAATTGAAGCGCGGGTCAGAAGGAGGGATGCATAGTGAAGCTACTGGCAAGAGATGGGAGGCAAAGGCGCACGCACGGGAGCGAATCGAGCTGGATCCCGTGGCGGGTCGCGGCGGCCGGAGTCGAGGAAGGAGACCTCCTCGAGGCTCTTCCAGTGGCTAGGCGTGCTCTAGGTGGAGTGCAGGGATGGTGTGGGTTCGAGTTGAAGCTCGGGGCCTCTATTTATAGGCGGATCGACGGGGTGGCCGTGAACGGAGAATCTCCAGCGAGCGATTACGGCGATGCAGTGGATTGGCAGGAGGTTTGAGTGGCCAGGCAGCATCAGTGGAGGTTACTGGTGCCGTTCCCCCGCTAATCCCGGCTGGTCTTGGCGTAACGGCGCCGGTCCACGGTGGGGTGGCCGCACGGGCACGTCAGCGGCAGAGAGCGCGCTCCGCGCCCTGCGGTTCACGACGAGAGTGGCAGCGCGTTCGGGGGAGTGGAAGGCCACGCGGCGAGCTCCGGTGGTTTGGGCGGCGCTGGGTGGCGCCGTCAGCGCCGCGCCTCTCACTAGCGGCCGCAAAGCCGCCGCTGGCGTCGGTCACGGGGCGGCGCACCTTCTGCTGCTCGTCACCGACGTCCGCAAGGTGCCAGGCGTTCGTGCGGAGCAGGAACAAGGAGGAGGGGACGAGGAGCAAGGTGCCAACGCGGCACTGTCGAGATCGACAACATGTTCTGAAGAAAACGACAGTAGATTACTGAACTGAATCTCTGAATCTCTGAACTTGACATTGACATAGCACTGCAGGTGTTCGACAGAATGATTAGGCAAGTAGAAAAAAATTTCTGGAGCTGGTACTTGGTGAGGTGACCACTCATTGCACCCAGAGGCTGCCTGATTTTACTTGGAATTTTTGGAAAAGGATTTGTATGAATTTCACCAAATTTGACAAATCTGGCCAAAACTTGTAGCAAGTGTAGTTTGAAAAATTTGAACTGAAGACCAGTGGATCTTCATGGATCTTGGTTGAGGGTTCAAAGGACTAGGGAGAGGAGTTGGTTTGGGGGCAAAAATCAAAACAGAAAGTGGAGTTCCTTTGTAAATCACCAATGGCTAGAATAGAAGACAGAAATTTATTTGATAAGTTTTAAATGGAAAATAATCATAGGGGAGGTACAACTTGCTGGATTTGATGCAAAACATGATCCAAAGATGAGGGGAGGGTTAGGAGAGTGGATTTGCACTAAGGCCATGGCAAGAGGGAAAAGTTGAAAGTGGTAAAGGATTATTCCAAAAGCCATAGTGCATTTTCCAGGAGATTTCCAAAAGGCATATTCCTCAAGTGAAAAGTATTTTGTCTTGAGTCCAAAATAAAAGCAAGAACCTCCAAGACCAAAAACAAGGCTTGGGTGAATCCAACAAAACTCTTGTCATGAGAAAAATATTTGAAAGGGAGGGCCCTTTTGAAGAAATTTTTTAATTCACCTCCCTCAAGTCAAATAAAATCTTTTGAAAAATCCAAATAAAAAATTTGGGTGTCACACCGAGCCACGTGAACGGGTTTTCCTTCCCAGCATCCCGTGGCTCGCGTGCTCGCCCTAGCCGCACCTCGCTTGCAGCTTCCAGCTAGTAGCATATTTAAACTAGCGCCTCCCAATTAAGCCCGAGGAGCCGGAAAAGCCTGGCGGGGCATTGGGAACTGTGCAATATGGCTCTGTACGTACAGTGCTCTACTACTACTCTATAGCTTGTGGCGTTGCACGCATGGACTTCACTCCATTATCGGCTCTACTATAAAAGAAATTCCTCTTGACGTGTTTTTTTTGAAACGGAGGCAAAAGCTTTGCTTCATCTCATTCATAAAGAAGGAACTACTAACAAAGTTCGACGAGATCCATTACACCTCCACAAATGGAAGCGAAAAGCCTAGTCTCGCTGTATCAAATAACTCAAATGATCTGCCCCCGCAGTAACCATCGCTGATAAACAGGCTGCTAGTGTGTGCGTGAGAGGAGCGGCTGAGTAGGCCAGCTACGTGAAAGGAGCGGCTGAATAGAGCACCGAGAGTACCCACTAGGCCACTACGCAGGTGTACTTCCCCTGCATTGATAGTACAGCGATGGTTCTAGAGAACAGTAGTACCCTCCACTTCCAACTGTAGCTCCTTGGCCCTGAGATTCAAGAGTTCAAAACTGGTGCACTATACTAGACTAGACTAGAAGTACAGTACATCGCACTACTAGTTGAGAAAAGTAGTACTAGTACTGCTACAGTACGAGTATGTACTCCTCCGTCACATAATGTAAGACGTTTTTTGACACAAGTTGGCGTGTACAAAAAATGGCAAAAACATACCCAGAATTTCTTAATCCACGCCAAAAACTACTACCTAGTGCAAAAAATTTCTTACTAGTGCTATTATTTACAGTATAATGCAATCCCACAACGTTCCATAATGCTAGTACTAGTAGTAAATAATAGCCTCACCCCTTCGCTGAGGAACGATCTACAGTTGGAAGGGACGAGGCCCTGCGGTTACTATGCTCTTATCTCCTCCTCGCCAATTCCCCTCCCCCCGAAGAGAAGGCAGTTCATCGCTGCACCATGGATTCACCAGGCGGTTCTCCTCGTCAGGGCTGGGAGACCTTGGACGACGATCCTCTGGGAGAAATCGCACGCCGCTCCGACGTCCTCGCCGCCGCAAGACTCGGTGCTTCCTGCACCAACTTTTTCAAGACGCTGCTTAAACAGGCTTGGGAAAAGGCCATCCTTGTGTGTCTTCCATGCGTCCTCGAGGAGAAGGTTCTTCTATGGGACAATCCTTCGAACAGTCCACCGCTCCCTGGCCATTGTTGCACGTTGACTCCGCTAGAGTTGCCGAAGTTGAGAGGTAGTCGGATTTTGTCCGATGAGCAGGTCAGTAATGGAGTTTGATCATCTAGTACTTAGTTATTCCATTTCCATCCCATAATTTCTCCGCTGCCCACCGTCTTATATATAGGTTTGGGTCGGTGCCAACGACGATTGGCTTGCATACCTCCGGCCGAATACCACCATCATTTTGCACAACATCCACAGCAGTGCGGCCGTTCTGTTAGACCCCTTCTCCACCATTGGGATCGGCCTTCCGGACTGGCTGGGCTTGAATACGTATGATGATGCCTACATGAGATTGAAGAAGATAGCAATTGCGGACCCGCCGACAAAGCGACGCGGCTACGACCTTACTATCTCATCGCGGTGTTCGACATAAGGATTGCCATCAATGCAAGAGGCAGTAACGGCAGAGGCTGACGCATGTTGGCGGCGGCAGATTTGTACCCCTACACATTCGAAGACGCCGTGCGCCATCTAGGCCGCATCTTCGCGGTGACAAGCCAGGGGACTTGTTTCATCTGGTTGCCATCCTACAGTACGGGAGATTACAAACGGAATGCACAAACCATCATTTGCATCCCTAACGGTACTCCATTATTTTGCAGGGACCAGTCATCCCCCGATCAAAATAAGATCGCCGATCCTGGATGTGCATTTGCATCCGCGATTCGGTCTAACCTGGAACCTTGTAGCTGACTTTGGCATATTGGGATCAACTATCTTAGTAGTCGTTACCCATGGTACCACTGATGTGCAACATGGTCACACAATCTACCACGATCGGACCGTCACCATCTACCCAGGTATTCCATTTTTTAACCCTCTCGCCTTCTCTTTCATTGTTGTACTAGTAGTATACTTTGTAGTACTAGTCGGAGTACTTTTTACCTTGGAGGACGCGTATAGCTAGCTAGGCCCTTGAAGAATTGAACCCACTAGCTGCCACCTTGTTTTTCCATGTCTTACCATCTCATCCATGTAGCCAAGAGTGGCTATATATAATAAGCTGGTTATTTTACTTCCTCTATACCGGAGTAGTACTATTTGCTGCACAGTATTACTGACTGCCATATTTGAGCACAACATTATTATGCATGGACCTTGACTATGTACGTCACCATGTGTCCAGATCTGGGATGCCGCGTGTACCAGATGAACGGCGCCGAGTTCGACCCCCGTGATGCTACATGGGTGCCGAGGAACACTCTTGGAGAGTACTTGCTTTTCATCGGGGACAGCTACCCCATTGTGAAGCAGATGCCACCTTCCGTGCATGACACGGAAGGCCTGCCGTTCATGAAGCATGGTTGTGTCTTCAGTGCGCACCGCCGGATGAACGTCATGCTGGGACACGCTATCCCTGATTTATGCCGCTTCAGCTTGGATGAGTCTCCATCGTGTGGAACCGGACTAGAAATCTGTGACAATGATTCCCGTTGCCCACCGCTATGGATCGTGCCATCCATGAAGAACACCTGGGACTGGAACCTGGAGGAGGACATGTAGCCCATCTATAACGTGTAAGTGGAGTACGGTAATTGTGAACGGTAGCGCTGTGAATATATGTAGACTTGTCGTGCACAAATTTATCACATGAATTGGAGATGAACTTGTGTGGCATACTGGCATTTGTCCTTTAGAATTTATTACTAGTAAATGTGTTATGTGTACGTGCAACTTGTGTGGTTGTTGCACGGGCTCCAACACGCTCTTTGAGAAAGAAAGGTGGCACAGCTTTGGATATACGTGACGTGGCGGCATCATACAGTAGCATCGTTCGCTATAGTTGTAGTACACTCCTACTAGGACGACAACTCCTATAAAACCTTGCGCTTGGCTCTTTGCCTCTTCGGGAGGTTCAACAGTTCGTACTCGTGTGAACCTTGCAATTGGCTCTTCGCCTCTTCGGAAGGTCCAACAATGATGATACTACAGCACAACATGCTTCTGGCAATCTGACACCGATTGAACTGCTGCACGTCCACCGCGAGGGCGAGGGCGAGGGAGAGGGAGAGGGAGAGGGCACTGTAGTCAAAACCCTCTCCTCGTCCTGCGAACCACCGCGCGCGTGGGCGAGGGAGAGGCGTAGTAAGTAAGCTTCTCCTCGTTCGGTGAGTTGACGGGACACATCAAAGCAGTACCACTACTAGTAGTAGTAGTCCATACTGCGTCCTTTCCGATTAATATGGCTTAATTTGAAACGAGAAAAATACACTGGCGGTCAAAACAATACGCTCTTTACGGTCACTACATATAGTTTTGCGGCGATTATACGATCACTAGCTCCTCGTAGAGCACCGTATTGCACCCTATTGACCGGCCACATAGTCGACGTGGCACTTTGTTGACTGGTTAAATTGTCACCTGGTTTCTGGGTCCCACCTGTCAGTTGGCAGAGCAAAGAAATTAGTTAAACAAAACTTTACGCAGGCGCGACACGAGTCCAACCCTTGCGCGCGAACCGCCCTGGCTGTGTATGTGAGTGCATGCACGTGTCCTCCCTCGGTCTTCCAACAAAGAGTGTACATCGGCTATAAAACAAAGAGTGTAGTACATGATGTACATCTACACTTCCAATGCATTTAGCCTTTAATCTAAATCGATATTGATTGACTAATGCACCAACTTGTGCTGTAGGTATAGGCTACATGTCTATCCTTAATTACAGCATGCAACAGCCTTCATTTAATCTTCTTATCTCAATGGTCGCATGCACACATAAGTCTGCTACTTTTAGGCGTTAATTATGCCCTGGTCAATGTGTAAATCTCTAAATGTACAGTCTTTCACGGACGTAGGGAGTAGGTTGAGCACTTGAGCGTGAGCGTGTGTGTTGCGTCGTGTGCTGTGTGCCGCATGGGTGCGTGAGTGTTGCGTGCGTCCATGTGTACGTGTGAGTATTGCATGTTGCATGCATGCATGGGGCTTACTCCCTCCCATTGACATGTTCATATTTCAAGCTTCCTCTGTTCCCTCCATATGGTGATACTCCCTCTGTTCCCAAATAGTACGGAGTAAAAGCCTCCCTCTGTTCCCAAATACAGAGTATTTGTCTTTCTACATATTTCAACAAGTGACTAGGTACGGAGGAAAATGAGTGAAGTGAGCGTAGAGGCATAGGGATACTGTAGAAAGGAAGTCCTCGTGATCCATTATTCCCCATCTCGGTCAGAGAGAACTATTCAACTAGTCTTCGCAGTGAAGTGACGATACACGCTGCAGCAGATGGGACACGTAATTAATAAGCTGAACCAGTGTGTTGGTGTTACTAAATCAGCCTTACCCAGTACTACCATCATGTTTTCCAGTAGAGCACGCTTCCGCAAATACGCCTACGCACCTCTGTCCTCCATTAACTGACATATGGGCCCTGTTGTGGTAGACCCACACGTCATCGGTGTAACTATTTACACTCCGAAGGACGGTATATCCTAGTAGTAGTACTAGTAGAATTGAGATTGAATGCACTTTCTTCCCCGTCTTCCACTATTCTTCCTCCTCTCTTCCCCATCGTCGGCCGCACACCATTTACCCCCGCTCCCTGCTCGCCTGCCAGCGCCATCTTCCTTGGTAGCTCGCGTGTACCATATCCCCCCGCTCACTGCTCGGCCACACGAGGAGAAGCTTCTTCGCTCGCCCGCCCGAATCCACTTCCCCGCTGGCTCGCAGGCACCGAAAACCCCAATGGCAGAACCGACTGACACGCAGAGCCGCGATTGGAATTCCCTCCCCGATGTTCTAATATCAGTATCATATCACAATCATATTTGAACAACTAAGCTTTCGAATTCTGAGTGTTGTGTTGTTTAGCTTAAAGGGTGGAGTAATGCTAGTACGACAGAAAGCACCTACGCAGATCATAGTAGAGTAGATAAAAGGGGAAAACCCTAAGCATCAAGAGAAAAATCAGGAAAGTGGAACTAGCTGGACCAGTGGGTGGCGCACATGCTTTTCGAAACGAATATAGGAACATTAGGTGACTAATTAAACGTTCTCTGTTTTAGTGATATGAGCATCGTATCAGATTCGTATTTCAACACGTAAGCTTTGGGTTGAGGTCTTGAGGAGCAGTGCTAGCACGACACGAAGCACCTACGATGATGGTAGTGAATATAAAGGGGGGAACCATAAGCTTTACGAGTATAGTGCCCGTGCCATGGCGGATCTAAAGGTGCAAACCGGACAAAGCTACTTCGCAACCAATGTTTGCTTTCAACTAGCCACTACGATTTGGTACGGACAAGAAAAGTACAGTAAACAAATTACGATCTATTTTCCGGGTGAGATCAATAACTTAAGCACATATGGAAGAGCACCACCTCTCTTGCGACGCCGTGTAGCCCTATGCTGATACGTTGAGGGTGCTGCGGGTGCGATGGCTGTCGGTGGCGGGGAAGAGGACTTTAGACGGCAGACGGCCGGGTCGGGGGATATATCCTGTTGCCGTGGACGAGGCGGTCGTAGGAGCGGCAACGGCAAGGTGGATGACGGCGCCGATGAAGCAAGAGGAGGCGATGAAAGGATCCTGGTCCAGCACCGTGGATGAGAGACGTCCATCTCTTGCAGTGGACGATGGGGTAGGGGTAGCGGCTCCGGCAAGGTGGAGGATGGGGTGGCGGACGGAGGAGGCTGGCCGCAGTGCGGAGGTTGTCGTGCCGCCGACGGTGTATGAATGGGGAAATGGAGAAGGGGATCTCAATCTTTGGGACGCGCTTCTCTGAAATGGGGGAAAGTTACGAACTTATCCCCCTTTTAAAATTTCGGACATCGCATCGGTTGGGGATAGGACGGTAATTTCGCATCTCCTAAATATTTGCGGGTAACTATTTCGGGCGAGCAGAGGGTGTTTTGCCGCCCACGGTTGGCGCCCATGGTGTATGAACGGGCCTGACAGGTAGGGCGGTTGTGTCACGTCTGATGGAAGTTACACATCTGCCATTATTTAAAATATTAGCCTACATCGATTTCGGACGAGGAGAGTTTGTTTTGCTGCCCACCGTGTATGAATGGGGAAATGGAGGAAGAGACACATGTCTTTCGGACGAGCTTGAATCAATTGTGTTTTGCCGCCCACGTTTGGCACCCACCGTGTCTGAATGGGCTCAGAGGCCGTCGTGTCACGTCTGATTGAAGTTACTAGTCTACCCCTATCGACAGCAGTGTAAATCCGGTCGATAAGGATGTCAAGTGTCAGGGGTAGACAGTAATTTCCATCTCGCAAACACTTGCTTCGGGCAGCCCACAAATTATAGTGGGTGTTTAGCCGCTTCGTTCAAAACTTGGGAGAATTAGCATTCACGTTTGCCCTGGGACCTGGCAAACTAAATTCAAATCCAATTTGTATTCGATTACGAATATCCACAGATAATTATATGGTTTGTTATTTATTTCTTCTAAACCACAACAAAGATTTATTCCACCTTTATATATGATTATGATTTAGAAATGTCGTGATCTTCGAATTCAGTAGGTTGGATACACTCTGAGTCAAACAGTTATTTCATCCAATACAATATGCTCACACGAAAAACAGTTCACCTTATGTCAATCATACAAGTACTAAGGATTACCTCGCCTAAAAAATTCGGATCATTACAACACATGGAGAACATAGGGGGTCTTGCAACATAATCCATTCAGAGACATGACACAACATGCAAGTACAATAATGTAATGACAATTTCAACTGGTATCTAAAGAAGAACCGGGATTACCTTGGGCTTCAGATAGCAGAAACAGCAGGACCTCCTCCGTCTTCAAATGCAACATTCTTACTTCCTCCAATTCTTGGGTTGCTTGCATAATGCGTGCCGCTAATTCCGTAATTTCCAGCCTCAAGATAAAGATTACCTCATTCATGGCAGCCACACCATCTCTTTCTGCCTCTAGTAGAGCCTCAAGCACTATAATATATGTGCTCAGACTGCTCTCCGGCGGTGTTGCCTCTGAACTGCTACCATCTGGTAACATGGATGGCGCACTGCTTCCACAAATAGATTCTGGGGTTGTACATTGTGTCCTAGTGTGAACAGCATCCTGAAAGGTTTCTGCTGGACATCAGTAAGAGATAGTTATCATATGATCCAGGCAGTAAGCTTACATGGTAAACGACGGACGAATTATTGCCGAGCATGGCAAACTATATTTAAATGGTTCGAAGCAGCATCAGCCGAAAAGAAATTAAAATTGTAAGATGAAACTAGGGATGTAAGTGGCAAATAAACGACATCCGCCAGTCCCATCTAGTTAGTTTTTGCTACCTCCCTAGTTCATTTTCCTCAAAAAAACAAAAACTCTTTTGAACTATCATACCACTAGTGGACTTTAATCGGGATTAAACAGGACCCAGTTGACATCCCTAGTTGAAAGGGAGTGTACAACCGCTATATTTAAGTTGCCAAGGCATCTAAGCAGTTGAAATAATCTGAGAAAGCACTTAACAGTGTGGCCTCATATAAACTACGAAGACAGTCTTGTGATGAAGTTGAGAGGAAAAGTTAAGGACTCAAATGAAATAGGCATGCATTTCTTTACGATAGTACAGCAGGCACTGCTGACATATTGGCCAACTAAGGTATAGCGTAACAACAAATAAGCATTCGAATCAAGCAATACAGCAAAGTAGACAATTGAACTATTTGTAATTCGGTAGGATTACACGTTGAGGGCACAAGCCAAGAGAGCAGCCCACTCGCATTACATTTCACATGTACTAAAACACACTGGCTTACCATATGTTGCTATGAAGCCTAGCTGCTGTTGCAATGTTCTTTGAAGATATCGTCAGCATCCCATGGTTGCAAATCTAGTTGTTGTAGTTTATTCTGCACCATCTATTTAGGTAAAATTAATTTTAACCGCATGCACTGGTCTGAATTGATCATCAATGGTTCATCTAAACTAATGAAAGACGGGTGTGTGCATACACGACAATATATCTGCTTCCCTCTATTTTTATGCTTGTTCGAGGTGCCAACCCCAAAAGAACAAATATTTTGCTTGATGGGGTTGGCAGCTCCATAATTAATAGAAGCATCAAATTAGTCATGCAACTTGGGAAGATCAAGAACACACAAACAAGTAATGAACAGAGGCTCGGAGCAGTGATGTAATAGCTAGCATCTGAAAATGTAGGGTAAAACGAACAAAAAGCAGCGGAACCACATGCTAGTATGCTGATGTGTAATTAAGCATAGAGAACATTAAGCAGTCTGATGGAACCAACAGGTGGCATCGGAACAAAACTAAAGCATATTAACTATATGTGCACTGGTATGTAATTTAGCACATGTAACATGTTCACTGCCAGAAGTATGGCCCTACAGGTGCAAGCAGAATAACGCGTCTCATGAAAAACTAAATGATGCCCTGAAGAAAGTGAACGTAGGCGTCGGCCGTTGGATAATAGTACCCGATTCTCGGCGGCGTATGGGTATCGTTGTCATACTTGATAGCTAAGGATCGTCGATGGTGCTTCTGTTGCGTTTGAGTTTGGGCCGGCTGTCGCCGTCGCTGAAGCGGCTCCGGTGCTACGGTTGCGGCGCCTGTCGACAAACAAGAAAGCTCATCTGTGGTAAGTGAACAGTTGCACGATAAAGAGAAAAACTGAAGGAGTACAAATCGAAATAACCTGATGAGGCTGCGGCGTCGGTAAAGCAGGGCCGGTGGAGTTGAATATGGCGTCCGTGGAGCGGGTCCGGTGCAGTGGACGAAGGCTTCGGCGGGCGCGTTGTACAGTGCTTTTGGTGAGGCGGATCTGTTGCGGTGGACGAGGGCTTGTATGAAGGGCCAGCGAAGGGGCGGACGGGGGAGTCAGTGAAGGGCCTACGCTGTGGTGGACGAGGGCGCTGGTTAAGCAGATCCGGTGCGGTGGACCATGATGGCGGTCAAGGAGATCTGGAGCGGTGGACAAGCCAGTCGCTGAAGCGGCTCCGGTGAAGTGGTGAGTTGGCAGTTGGGGGTTCCAAGGTGCGGAAGGTTGATCCGGCGGGGTGTGATGTCCACCGCTGCGGCGGAGGACTAGATTCGGCGGCTTGCCGTGGTTGGGGGGGTCGGGGAGGGGAAGGGGAGGGGCTCTGGGGAAGAATGTTGGGGGCAAAGAGGGGAAAACAATGGAGTTACCAAAGCCGCCCTTTTCGATTCATGTGGCAGGGGTAAAACAGGAATATCGTAGGGCTAAACTTTCGGGCGCATGATATTTCGATGTGAGCGGGAAGTTTGAAAGCTTTTGGCGCCTAAAATTATAAGTATTCTGCTCTCGTACGGCCGACTATGATAGCATGGCCGACGATTTGTTGGTTTTGCACGCAAAAAAATGTGCAAGTTTTGAAAATCAATGTCTCTAACTCGAAACTTAGATTGTCCATTCAATTCAAATATGGATCATTGAGCTACTACAAGCAAATACCATCATACGGTCCAATTCTAATGAAATTCCAAATGTGTTTATCCTAAATATGATGACAAAAGCAAAAATGTGTATGTGTATGAATAAAGTGGATGATTATAAAATTTGAACATGCCCGTATGTGTATATCTCTTGGTTTGATATATGAATTTGAAATCACGAAATCCCGGCTTAAAAAATGTACCTCCGTTTAAATGAATTACAAAAGCTAATGATGGAGTCGAATTCCAAAATTCCAATCTTAGGTTTGTAATTCTGGTACATCAAGGTATATCACGCATGTTCAAAAGTATCGTTATCTCATAGTACAAACTGTGAAACAAATTGATCAACCAAGAGTGCACAATATCTCAATGACGCAAAAGTCCCCCAAATATAGACACCTCACTCTTCATCTGAAGTCAACCCCCCCCCCCACCACACACACACACCCATAGAGAAGTCGTTCTCTCCCCCAATCACCAACACATGAGCACATTAACACCCCTCTCTCTTGTAAAGTCCGGACCCCAACATAGGTCTCTATCACTTTGTCTCTCGGGCATGCACACATCTCTTCCCTCACTCTCTAGGTCTCCCGCTATCTCTCTTTCCCAAACTTAGATAGCTCCGTCATTTCTGACCATTAGATCTACATCTAACGATTGTGAGGTAAGTTGTTGCCTTTTCTCACCAACATCCCACTTGTCTACCAACTTGCAGAAAAACCCATAATTAGTATCTTAAAACCAACCACATCCCTCCCTGACCTCACCAAAACAGCCCAAGGAATATATTCTAATTGAAACATAATATATCTCTAGTGACATATGTATATCAAAGTTAGAGTGTTTTGTACCAAGTTTGTGAATAAGTATTGTTCTAATTATGATTCGTTGCAACGGACATGAACATTGCTAGTATTTCCAACCATGCAATTTTTTCCTAGTATTCCATAGTTTTGAGTTTTCCATCAAGATATTAGTCACTCATGGTTGATATTTACTTTCAATCATGTACACATATGCATTATGTAACTAGCCTTGCTTATTGGCTTCCAAAGCTTAACTTTCAATCCTACTTACAATATGTAGAGTATTTAACAAAAAACTACCACTTTCAACCAGCCCTAGGAAGAATCTATTGTACAAAAAATAGCAAAAACATACCCAAAATTTCTTAATCCACTCCAAAAACTACCTAGTACTCCTACCGATTAGGTTCGTTTAAACCCATTTATGACAGGGTTGGCCCACACGTCCGTGCTCAGAGGCAACTTAAACCAACACATTTTGTTTGACCGTTGACAGGAGGGACCCACATCTGACCTTCTATCATGTTATTCCCCCTCAAATAATTATTTTTCCTGAACATTACTTCAAACAGTACTAATGCGTGTTCGTCGGTGGCGCCGATGATGAGCGAGTTGGCCGCCGCTCCGCCGGACGGGCCAGACGTCGCGCTGGCCTCCACACGGGTTGGCAGGCTGGCCCGAGCGTGACTCACGAGCGAGCAAGCCGCCGCGCTGGCCTTCGCTCGAGCCAGATGGCTGGCCTTAGCGCGGCGCGCGTGAGCAAGCCGCCGCGCTGCCGTGCCAATCTAGCTGGCAAACCTTGCAGACAAGCAGCTGGACGAAGCTATCTTGGCTAGCTAGCAGCCGCGAGCACCGGACGGAGCTGGCATCCGGGCTGCCGCAACATGGGCTCCGCACCGCCGGCGGTTTTGACCTCGCCTTCTGCCGACGGCGGTAGCTGCGTCCCACGGCCGAGGATGACTAGGTGGACGGGCCGGAGGTAGGAGGTCACTCGAGGATTTTTGTTGGTAAGAGCATGTACAATGGTTGATAAGGTAGTCTTATCTTAAGTCTGCCACGTATGCAAGTGGTAGTAGTTTCTTGGCATTTTAGTGGTTTCTTGCATTATTAGAGCAAGTACAATAGAGCTGAGTCAGCGGGCTATAAGAACTAAGCTAGTATATTTCTGCTTAGTTGGAGGAAAGAGAAGAGGAGAGAGAAGGTAAGCGGGCTCTTCGTGAAGAGCCAGCTCTAGCACGTGCTCCTAGGCACTTTGTGAGAATGAGAAGTGGGCCACATAATAAAAAAGTAGTACACTCTTTTGATCTATTATTGTACATGTTGGCTACAAGATGGGCTGTAGATGACATGGCACTGGCTTATAGCCAGCAGCTGGCTATACTATTAACCATTAGGGGTTTCTTGTAAGGAACAATGTATGTACTACTAGCGACAAAAGGCGATTCTAGGTTGCGTTGTACTCCAACGAGTACTACTAGTGGTCGCGGGAGTGTATACCTCGTTTCGTGGGTTCGATCCCGGCCGAACGCACGACGGCCTTTTTTTTTAAATAGTACTACTACACTTCGCTGCGAGCCAATATTTTACACGGGTAGTTTGAGTTTTGAAGTCAAACGGACGTGCGGCCCCACAATCTGGGTGCACTGGACAACCTAGCCACGTGAACGGGTTTTACTTCCCAGCATCCCGTGGCTCGCGTGCTCGCCCTACCCGCACCTCGCTTGCAGCTTCCAGCTAGTAGCATATTTAAACTAGCGCCTCCCAATTAAGCCCGAGGAGCCGGAAAAGCCTGGCGGGGCATTGGGAACTGTGCAATATGGCTCTGTACGTAAAGTGCTCTACTACTACTCTATAGCTTGTGGCGTTGCACGCATGGACTTCACTCCATTATCGGCTCTACTATAAAAGAAACTCCTCTTGACGTGTTTTTTTTTGAAACGGAGGCAAAAGCTTTGCTTCATCTCATTCATAAAGAAGGAACTACTAACAAAGTTCGACGAGATCCATTACACCTCCACAAATGGAAGCGAAAAGCCTAGTCTCGCTGTATCAAATAACTCAAATGTTCTGCCTCCGCAGTAACTGTCGCTGATAAACAGGCTGCTAGTGTGTGCGTGAGAGGAGCGGCTGAGTAGGCCAGCTACGTGAGAGGAGCGACTGAATAGAGCACCGAGAGTACCCACTAGGCCACTACGCAGGTGTACTTCCCCTGCATTGATAGTACAGCGATGGTTCTAGAGAACAGTAGTACCCTCCACTTCCAACTGTAGCCCCTTGGCCCTGAGATTCAAGAGTTCAAAACTGGTGCACTATACTAGACTAGACTAGAAGTACAGTACATCGCACTACTAGTTGAGAAAAGTAGTACTAGTACTGCTACAGTACGAGTATGTACTCCTCCGTCACATAATGTAAGACGTTTTTTGACACAAGTTGGCGTGTACAAAAAATGGCAAAAACATACCCAGAATTTCTTAATCCACGCCAAAAACTACTACCTAGTGCAAAAAATTTCTTACTAGTGCTATTATTTACAGTATAATGCAATCCCACAACGTTCCATAATGCTAGTACTAGTAGTAAATAATAGCCTCACCCCTTCGCTGAGGAACGATCTACAGTTGGAAGGGACGAGGCCCTGCGGTTACTATGCTCTTATCTCCTCCTCGCCAATTCCCCTCCCCCCGAAGAGAAGGCAGTTCATCGCTGCACCATGGATTCACCAGGCGGTTCTCCTCGTCAGGGCTGGGAGACCTTGGACGACGATCCTCTGGGAGAAATCGCACGCCACTCCGACGTCCTCGCCGCCGCAAGACTCGGTGCTTCCTGCACCAACTTTTTCAAGATGCTGCTTAAACAGTCTTGGGAAAAGGCCATGCTTGTGTGTCTTCCATGCGTCCTCGAGGAGAAGGTTCTTCTATGGGACAATCCTTCGAACAGTCCACCGCTCCCTGGCCATGGTTGCATGTTGACTCCGCTAGAGTTGCCAAAGTTGAGAGGTAGTCGGATTTTGTCCGATGAGCAGGTCAGTAATGGAGTTTGATCATCTAGTACATAGTTATTCCATTTCCATCCCGTAATTTCTCCGCTGCCCACCGTCTTATATATAGGTTTGGGTCGGTGCCAACGACGATTGGCTTGCATACCTCCGGCCGAATACCACCATCATTTTGCACAACATCCACAGCAGTGCGGCCGTTCTGTTAGACCCCTTCTCCACCATTGGGATCGGCCTTCCGGACTGGCTGGGCTTGAATACGTATGATGATGCCTACATGAGATTGAAGAAGATAGCAATTGCGGACCCGCCGACAAAGCGACGCGGCTACGACCTTACTATCTCATCGCGGTGTTCGACATAAGGATTGCCATCAATGCAAGAGGCAGTAACGGCAGAGGCTGACGCATGTTGGCGGCGACAGATTTGTACCCCTACACATTCGAAGACACCATGCGCCATCTAGGCCGCATCTTCGCGGTGACAAGCCAGGGGACTTGTTTCATCTGGTTGCCATCCTACGGTACGGGAGATTACAAACGGAATGCACAAACCATCATTTGCATCCCTAACGGTACTCCATTATTTTGCAGGGACCAGTCATCCCCCGATCAAAATAAGATCGCCGATCCTGGATGTGCATTTGCATCCGCGATTCGGTCTAACCTGGAACCTTGTAGCTGACTTTGGCATATTGGGATCAACTATCTTAGTAGTCGTTACCCATGGTACCACTGATGTGCAACATGGTCACAAAATCTACCACGATCGGACCGTCACCATCTACCCAGGTATTCCATTTTTTTAACCCTCTCGCCTTCTCTTTCATTGTTGTACTAGTAGTATACTTTGTAGTACTAGTAGGAGTACTTTTTACCTTGGAGGACGCGTATAGCTAGCTAGGCCCTTGAAGAATTGAACCCACTAGCTGCCACCTTGTTTTTCCATGTCTTACCATCTCATCCATGTAGCCAAGAGTGGCTATATATAATAAGCTGGTTATTTTACTTCCTCTATACCGGAGTAGTACTATTTGCTGCACAGTATTACTGACTGCCATATTTGAGCACAACATTATTATGCATGGACCTTGACTATGTACGTCACCATGTGTCCAGATCTGGGATGCCGCGTGTACCAGATGAACGGCGCCGAGTTCGACCCCCGTGATGCTACATGGGTGCCGAGGAACACTCTTGGAGAGTACTCGCTTTTCATCGGGGACAGCTACCCCATTGTGAAGCAGATGCCACCTTCCGTGCACGACACGGAAGGCCTGCCGTTCATGAAGCATGGTTGTGTCTTCAGTGCGCACCGCCGGATGAACGTCATGCTGGGACACGCTATCCCTGATTTATGCCGCTTCAGCTTGGATGAGTCTCCATCGTGTGGAACCGGACTAGAAATCTGTGACAATGATTCCCGTTGCCCACCGCTATGGATCGTGCCATCCATGAAGAACACCTGGGACTGGAACCTGGAGGAGGACATGTAGCCCATCTATAACGTGTAAGTGGAGTACGGTAATTGTGAACGGTAGCGCTGTGAATATATGTAGACTAGTCATGCACAAATTTATCACATGAATTGGAGCTGAACTTGTGTGGCATACTGGCATTTGTCCTTTAGAATTTATTACTAGTAAATTTGTTATGTGTATGTGCAACTTGTGTGGTTGTTGCACGGGCTCCAACACGCTCTTTGAGAAAAAAAGGTGGCACAGCTTTGGATATACGTGACGTGGCGGTATCATACAGTAGCATCGTTCGCTATAGTTGTAGTACACTCCTACTAGGACGACAACTCCTATAAAACCTTGCGCTTGGCTCCTACATTAGTGAACACCTGAGTCTCGCAGTCGCTGCCAGCCATCTACAAATGTAGGCAAAAATTCTGAGTAGTCAAATCATAAATTTATGATGACCAACAGAAAATAGCTACATTTGCAAAATGCTGAAAAGGCACTAAAACGCTAATAACCGATTAGTGATCGCACCTAGTGGCTTCCTACAGTCAGCCTGGCTCTGATACCAAGCTTGTCACGACCGATTTTCCAATAAAAATATTTATTGAGAAACCGATCCCGATAATGGACCAGTAGAGAAAAATCTTTCCTACTGGTAGACAATTTCTTGATCACAGAAGAAAAAACAGGAGTACTAAATATAATACAAGGTTGAGCGGAGACTGCTCAACAATTTATTACAAGCACGCCGATATTAAACATAAGGGCGGATATGGTGGCATAACTACTGACTCGTAATAAAAGTGGTGGATATGTCACCGTGAAGTGGGTGACATGACTCCTAAATCTTACAGCTCATCGAGCGTCGGGTGAGGCTCGGTGATTCTTATTGTGGGTGGCGGAAGCGTATATAATACAAGTGACCAATATCCAGGATCGCACGGGACTGACTGGGACTCCTCTAGGCGTCGGACTCACTATCAAACTCTTCATCCTTGAGATCGCTTTCATCAACATTTGGCCAAATCAACAAGCCAGGTGAGTACTATGAAAGTACTCGCAAGACAGTTTGGACATAAGATATAACAAATGGAAACATGATGCATATGAACAGATGAATAATGCGCACTCAGATAATAAAATAGCTATGCATGGGAAATAAAAAGGAAGTCGGGCAGTAGTCCTCCCGAAATCCCAATGTAATACTGAAGACCAATCGAGTGTCTGAATGACCCCTCGAAAGGATACAAATAAATTAACAATGCCACAGTCGGGCGTCAAGGCGACACCACATAAAGGGCTTATAATGGAATATAAATGACAGTGCGTGCCACAGTCGGACGTCTGAGCGACATCACGTAAAGGGCTTATATCCAAAGTAAATGACAAGAGTGCCACAGTCCGACGTCTGAGCAACGTCACATAAAGGGCTTATATCAAAAGTAAATGACAAGAGTGCCACAGTCCGACGTCTGAGCGACATCACATAAAGGGCTTATATCAAAAGTAAATGACAAGAGTGCCACAGTCGGACGTCTGAGCGACGTCACATAAAGGGCTTATATTTCATAACTTAATATTCTAGTAGCTCATGAAGTTAAATCATTCAAGGAAATACTCAGGTACGCAATAATAAAATGGTTAGTCCATCCACAGGAGTAACATTCAACCGGGTTTACCACTCAAGCTTGTTCACCGGGGATTACCATGGAGACTGACACAGGGACTGACATAGATATGGATGTACTAGCCACGGTCCTTGACCATGAACGCGATGACTCAGAAGGATTTGACTCTGCAGAGCTTGTACTATTTAACCACAGCCAACGGATTTCAGTAGTCACAGGGGACTAGTTCCGTTTAGGGTGTTTTAGGAGAAACACATCTAACCAGTACACACCCGTTCAACATTCTGTTACCAGGAATCACCCCAAGCAACGTTCAAGAAAAACCTTGAGACGGGGAGGCTACAACCTCGCGTAGCATGGGATCAAATTTATACCGCGCGCTCTAAGGGGTGCCCCCCTCTCGGTCCCAACCGGAAACACCCATGCCCCCTGACCGGATGATTGGCTTTAATCCTGGGCCATGGAACCCTCATCCCGGCCCCTCTATTTGGTGTGTACAAGGAAAGAGGTTAGCAACTTACTAAACCGTATTCTTTGCACAAAACATGTGGCAGCACGAAAGGGGAAGAACGGTAACGTGGCTCAGTCCACGTTAACGTCGGAGTTTATCGGATGATGTAAGACTGGCATGCTACAACAATACAATCTTACTACCTTTCGTGTCACCACATGATCAGGTCATCTCTCATCAAAGATCACAGTAAACTTCGAAGCACATGGTTAGTTGCCTTGCATGCAACGTAACACTCACCGATGCTCATATGCCATGCACAAACCATTCAAGCAAACATGCAAAACAGTCATCATATCAAAGGTTCAAACATGCTTGCCTGGTTCGGAGAAGTCGGAGTCTAGCTCAGCGAAGTTCGCGGCTCCGTCACCTCCTCCGGAACCTACGGTATAACGAAACCGTATACTAACGTGAAAACCGTTGCGTGCATAAAAGTTGATCAAATTTTTTTCCAAATAAATACTATAAAAAACTAGACAAAAATATAAGATTGACAGAAAAAGAATCAATCAAAAAGCATCTTTTGTTTAAAAGATATAAGGGTTTTAGTCCGAAGGCACTTTCAGAAAACGGTTCGAGGGAGAAAGGAGAGAGGCTGACGGGGGGGTCACACCCGTCAAGTTCAAAACTTCCAAAGGAGCTCGCCGGCGCCCGAAGGCTGCGGTGGTCGCCGGCGTTGAACCACGGCGAGGCAGAGTGATCGGAGGGTACCTACGGGTTCAGGGTGTTCTTCCGCGTCGGTGGGTGGTGGACTTGACCGTCGGAGAGCACCACGTCGACGGTGAAACTATCTCCGGCGGACGGTGGTTCGGGCGATGGTGGAATACTCCGGTGGGTGCTGCAAACTCTAAATTGATGCGCGGGTCAGAGATGTGGATGTACTAGGAGACTACTGGCAAGAGCTGAGGGTTAGGGGTGCACGCACGGGAGTGAATTGAGCCGGATCCCGAAGCGGGTCGAGGCGGCCGGAGTTGGGGAAGGAGACTCCCTCGGGCTCTTCCAGTGGCTTGGCATGGTACTGGTGGTGTGCAGAGATGGTGCAGGTTCGAGTTCGAGCTCGGGGCCTCCTTTTATAGGCGATCCGAGGGGGTGGCCGTGAACGGGATAACGCCGGCGAGAAATTACGGCGAGGCAGAGGTTGGGCAGGGGGTTTAGGTGGCTTGGCATCAACGTGGTGGATCACTAGCACCGTTCCTCCGCTAAACCTCGGTCGGGCTTGGTGTAATACGCCGGTCCTCGACGGAACGGACGTACGGGCACGGCGGTGGCAGGGGGCGCGCTCCGCGCCTACCAGTTCACGACGACGGACCTGCGGCGTGCACGGGTGACTGGATGGCCACTCGGTGGCCTCTGGTGGCTTGGGCGGCGCTGGATGGCGCCGTCCAACGCTGCGCCTCTCTGGCAGCCGCAAAGGGCGCTGCTGTCGTCGCTCACGGGGTGGCGCACCTCCACCAGCTCGTCGCCGATGCCCGCAAGCTTCCAGGCGATCGTGCGGCGCAGGGATAAGAAGGAGGGGACAGGGAGCAAGGCGCCACCGCGGTTACTGGTGAGATCGAGGAGAGGTTCTGAAGAAAACGACAGCGGCTTCTGAAACTGTTTACTGAACTCTCTGAATTTGACAGTAACAGTGCACGCCAGGTGTTTGATGATATGATTTGGCATGAGGAAAAAAGTTTCTGGAGCTGGGGCTTGGTGAGGTGACCTCTCGATGCATCCAGAGGCTGCCTGAATTTCCTCAGATTTTTAGGAGGAGAAAACAAATGAATTTCATCAAATTTGGCAAATATGGTCCAAACTTGCAGCAAGCACAATTTGAAATATTTGAAATGGAGACCAGTCGATCTTCATGGATCTTGGTTGAGGGCTCTAAGGACTAGCCAGGGAAAATGGTTTGGAGGCAAAACTCAAAGGAGAAATGGTAGTTCCTTTGTAAACCTCCAAGGATCAAAATAGAAGGCAGAAAATATTTTTGATAAGAAATAAATGGAAAACAAAAACATGGGGGAGTTCAACTTGCTGGATTTGAAGTTTATTTTGACACAAAGATGGGGAATGGCTTTTGGGAGGGGATTTCCACTCATGTCATGGCAAGAGGAGATTTTGAAAGGGAAAAGATCACTCCAAATGCCATAGGGTTATTTAAAGGATTTTTAAAAACATTCCCAAATGAAAAACATTTGTGATGAGTCAACATAAGATGGAAAAACCTCCAGGACCAAGGATCAAGCCTTGGGTGAATCCAAACAAAATACTTGTCATAAAAGAAAATATTGAGAGGGAGAGTTCTTTAGAAGAAAAATTTAAATACCCTCCTTCAAAACAAATAAAGATTTTGATAAAACCAAAAATAAAATTTTTGGGGTGTCACACTAGCTCATCGTAGAGCACCGTATTGCACCCTACTGACCGGCCACATAGTCGACGTGGCACTTTGTTGACTGGTTAAATTGTCACCTGGTTTCTGGGTCCCACCTGTCAGTTGGCAGAGCAAAGAAATTAGTTAAACAAAACAATACACAGGCGCGACACGAGTCCAACCCTTGCGCGCGAACCGCCCTGGCTGTGTATGTGAGTGCATGCACGTGTCCTCCCTCGGTCTTCCAACAAAGAGTGTACATCGGCTATAAAACAAAGAGTGTAGTACATGATGTACATCTACACTTCCAATGCATTTAGCATTTAATCTAAATCGATATTGATTGACTAATGCACCAACTTGTGCTGTAGGTATAGGCTACATGTCTACCCTTAATTATAGGATGCAACGGCCTTCATTTAATCTTCTTATCTCAACGGTCGCATGCACACATAAGTCTGCTACTTTTAGGCGTTAATTATGCCCTGGTCAATGTGTAAATCTCTAAATGTACAGTCTTTCACGGACGTAGGGAGTAGGTTGAGCACTTGAGCATGAGCGTGTGTGTTGCGTCGTGTGCTGTGTGCCGCATGGGTGCGTGAGTGTTGCATGCGTCCATGTGTACGTGTGAGTATTGCATGTTGCATGCATGCATGCATGGGGCTTACTCCCTCCCATTGACATGTTCATATTTCAAGCTTCCTCTGTTCCCTCCATATGGTGATACTCCCTCTGTTCCCAAATAGTACAGAGTAAAAGCCTCCCTCTGTTCCCAAATACGGAGTATTTGTCTTTCTACAGATTTCTACAAGTGACTAGGTACGGAGCAAAATGAGTGAAGTGAGCGTAGAGGCATAGGGATACTATAGAAAGGAAGTCCTCGCGATCCATTATTCCCCATCTCGGTCAAAGAGAACTATTCAACTAGTCTTCGTAGTGAAGTGACGATACACGCTGCAGCAGATGGGACACGTAATTAATAAGCTAAACCAGTGTGTTGGTGTTACTAAATCAGCCTTACCCAGTACTACCATCATGTTTGCCAGTAGAGCACGCTTCCACAAATACGCCTACGCACCTCTGTCCTCCATTAACTGACATATGGGCCCTGTTGTGGTAGACCCACATGTCATCGGTGTAACTATTTACACTCCGAAGGACGGTATATCCTAGTAGTAGTACTAGTAGAATTGAGATTGAATGCACTTTCTTCCCCGTCTTCCACTCTTCTTCCTGCTCTCTTCCCCATCGTCGGCCGCACACCATTTACCCCCGCTCACTGCTCGCCCGCCCGCGCCATCTTCCTTGGTAGCTCGCGTGTACCATATCCCCCCGCTCACTGCTCGGCCACACGAGGAGAAGCTTCTTCGCTCGCCCGCCCGAATCCACTTCCCCGTTGGCTCGCAGGCACCGAAAACCCCAATGGCAGAACCGACTGACATGCAGAGCCGCGATTGGAATTACCTCCCCGATTTTCTCTTGGAGCAGATCTGTAGTCGTATGGACCTACTCAGCACCGTTCGTCTGGCCGCATGCTCGGTGTCTTTGTACCGTCTACTCGTCTGCAACCGGCCGGCTCTTTTCAAGACACCCTGCTTGCTGATGCCCGATCCTCGCAGGTGGCCCAGACACCGACTTGACGATCCTACGGAGGTTGCCGTGGTTCCCCTCGACATGCTACCACTACCCGTCCACCTGTCCTTCATGTGCGGCCACTACTGGGCGGGCATGAAGGCCAACTGGATCGTCCTCATCCACCACACCGGTAATCCGTGGCGTCTCGTGGATATCTACACCCAGCGAGAGATCACCCTTCCATCGTTGGATACCGCCGCCATCGAGCCTCACGGCCCGCCGGACACTCCTGCCTACTACGCACGAGACGCGTCAAGCTTTTGGCTCGACCTCTATTTGCAGAAAGTTGTAATCTGTGAAGTGCCCACACCATCAGAAGACTACATGAATTACAAGCTCATTGCCTTGTTCAACATGGGATTAGTCTATCTGGAATCCGGTCGCCATACATGGTTATGGCTCATCATCAATCCTGTTGAGGCAACATTTCTGTCTGATGCTATAGTGCACGATGGCATTGTTTATGCGGTCGACACACAGATTGGCTACCTATACTGGTGGAATCTATCGTCGTGTAATTGTTCTATCTCATCTTATCTTTACCTTATGAATACGACTGCCTGTTCATTTGTTACAAATTTAGAATGCATAGCATGTCTATAACCACATCATTGCTATATGTTCCTCTCATTTCCTAGATTTTTCTGACCACACATGTTATTGTTAGAGTTGATATGAGAACAATTGGCATCTAATGATTGTTAGAATACATATTATGAGCATAACATCATGATTGCTTATGTTACTCTCATTTACAAGATTTTTATAACAACACATGTTATTGCTTAGAGTTGATATGAGAACAGTAGTAGTAAGTGCTATGGTAGAATATGAGTAGGCACTGTCATAGCTGTTTTCCTCTCATTGTTACATGATGTTTGAACCATGACATATTGCTAGAATATGAAAGCCATTGGCTTATTTTTTTTTAACTTGGGGTATGATTATGACCACGGCATTGCAATTCTCTGTCTATGATATGTGTCACTGTTATAATAATCTTAATTCCACACATACTCTGAACATGATTGTTTATTTTTGTTCTTTTGGTCTCCAATTTGAATTGTTGCAGCAGACGCAAATGCGCTGGCCTTCATGATTCCAGGACCTGGAATCATACCAGCCGATGGGTGGTGGTTTATCGCTCGTTCAGCTGACGGCGGTCATTTGATGCTCATTCGCACGTACCAAATTGACCAAACCATTACATCAAACCACATGCAGTACAATGCGTGGGGCATTCGTGACATTGATGGCTATGGCTGCTTCGTGTTCAAGAAAGATCCCAGCTCCGTTGGGCCAGGCGTATTCAACTGGAGGCGGGTTTACAGCCTCGGCAACCACTCCTTGTTCCTCGGGCTCAATTATCCGATCATCCAACCAATCATCGATCATATCACCGGCGATGATTACTGTGCTATGCAACTTCCATTCGCGAGGGGGGCTGTGTTTACACATCATACCATGGGTTTCATGAATCACCATATCCAGAGATTCGTCGACACAGCTTGTTGCCATATAATCTTCAGTGTGTGAAAGGCATCAAGCTTCCATGCGATGGATGGCTTTTGCAAACCTGACATGCGGCGATGTGGTTCATGCCAACAGCAAATATGCACAACTTGATTTGTGCTGATATCTAGACTGAGCCATGTATTCTGCTGCTGTAGCACGACCCTCTTTTGTTGGATATTATGTACTGTTGTTAGTTTGAAGCACTCCTCTGGTTTGAAGGATAGATACCTTCCTGGGATCAAGTGCATCCTAACTCACCTGCGTAGGATGTACTAATAATGATGATGGAGATGTTGTGCAGAAGCCATATATATATATATATATCAGTTAGGCTTCAAGTGCATACTTGTTAGTTAAACCTATGTATAAATTGCGACACTAAATACGACTAGTAAGTAGTACAGTAGCAATACTAGTATACGTCGGTCAAATTATTCATCATGTCCACACATTGAATTAACGTGACAACACGCTGCGCGTGAGGTGAGACAAGAATCCCGGCGGCGTGTTCGGGTATTCTGGACTTCAGATTTGGAGTACCACTTATCTGTCGAAATCTTTCATCATTCACTTAAAACAGTCGATTGATCATACATTGAGTACCATATAACTGGAATTACCGATGCAAGTCGAAGAAGGATTGGCCGGTGCTGCCGGCTGGCGTCAAGTTCGATCCCACGGATCAGGAGCTGATCGAGCACCTTGAGGCCAAAGTGAGTGCTGACAGCGCGAGATTTCAGTCTCTCATCGATTTGTTCATACCAACCATCGACAGCGAGCACGGCATATGCTACACCCAACCTGAGAAACTTCCAGGTAAGACACCGATCGGCCGTCTACTTGCACAAACATATTCCTTTGTTTATAGCTCTATTTTTGTTTTTAGACGCAGACCTGGTGAAGCAATTACAATTTGACAGTTAATAAAAAGTGAAACAAGTGACTGCAACATGCCAAAGATGTTATGAAAATGCCAACTAGGTACACTAAAACCTGTATTCCACAATACTGCAGGTATCACACTGAGTGGCCTAAGGAAGCATTTCTTCCAGCGCAATTCCAGGGCATTCAAAAGGGGCACGTGGACGCGTCGCAAGATACAGTCGGAGTGCGGCATGCACGCGATGTGGCACAAGACCGGCAATACCTTGCCGGTGATGGTCAACGGCCGGCAAGACGGGCAGCAAAAAAGGTTCTGGTGCTGCACACCAACAAGAACTTCGACCAGCAGAGGACCAACTGGGTGATGCACCAGTACCACCTCGGGGACCTGGAGCAAGAGAAGGAGCGGGAGCTGGTGCTCTGCAAGATTTTCTACCAGACGAACACTAGGGCCAGGAGTAAAAATATTATAAGTTAGTTTGGTATTGGTAGTTGTACTACCTTGTCGTCCACAAGTTGGTATTGTTGTTAACGATCTTTTGGTATGAACTTGCATTTGCTTCCAACCATCATGCCGAGGGTCGACGTGGATATAAAGCTGAATCATTTGTTTCGAAACGAATTTTCAGGCACCTGATTTTTATTTGATGGGTAGCATAAGCACCCGCCGTTCGAATTCCCAGTTCTCCAATTTTTTCGAAACAAGTGCATGCACTTATTATCACGATAAAAACAATATCCGTGCTGCATCCCAGTTATCAGTATGTACTTGCAGAATTCTCTCGTTTATTGAGCACATATATTGTTTTTTCAGGTCGAGCAAGTTTCAACTGGGCTGTAGACTGCCCAGGGTTGGTTTTGTTTTTAACAGGCCCCGCCCATGACGACAACGGGGCACAAAGATCCAGCAGGTATCTACTGGCCTCTGGCCCGCCAGCGTTAGTTATATTTTGTCTTACAACATCCGCACGCAGTTCTTTTTACTGAATCAAACACACAGCCCAGTTCTATTTTCCTCTTGAAACGCATGTCCTACATCCGTTTTCTAATCTCTACCTATAGTTTTACTAGTTCATATACACGTATCATTATATTGAAAACACATAAAATTCCCTTTTCATATTTACATCCTTATTTTTGTTGTTTTTCCCACCCAGCGCTGATTTTTTTACCACTGGTTTTCCCTTAAACCAACTCAATCGTCCCACGTCTTATTTGCTTACAAAAACAAAATGATTTTTTGGCAAATCAATAAGTTCTTAAAAATGTTTATCATTTCGGGATTACAACAGTTCGGACTCCACCGAAATATGCAAAATAGGTTGAACTTGTTGACCGTGGTCCTGGGCAGAAAATGGGCTATAATAAATTACTTAAGAATTAGCAAATGGGCTGCAAAATATAAAAAATAGCAAATGGGATTTATGTTGTCTGCCACAGATTTGGAGGCTGACTTGTGGGCCTACTAAGTGCATGCGTACACAAGGTTTCTCAAAAAAGAAACTTAATCAACAATCGACTCTACCAGCGTCAGACCGTTAGATGTCAATCTAACGGCAATCGTGCTTCTTCAGTCTCTGATCTTCCTGCCCCAACCGCCCAAACCAGCGCCGTCGGAACCGCCTGCTCCCGCCTCCCGTGGTCGGCAGTGCTGCCGGGCAGGCCTCACGGCCCCATCATACTCGCATCCCTGGCCTGTCTATCCCTCTACTCACCCACACCTCCTGTTATTTTTCGGCGACGGCAGCCGAACCAGTCAACCCTCGTACTCTCCACCGCGTGGGCAGCCACTGCCGTGTCTTCCCTGGCTCCGTGTCGTTCCCTTCGTAGGCCTCGCCGTCATCCACCACTCTGGTGCTCTTGGCGCGGCATGGTCAACGATGTCCATCCAACGGCCGTAGTGCTTCTTCAACCTCTAGTCTTCTTGCCCCAGCCGCCCAAAGCAGCGCCGGTCGTGCCGCATGCTCATGCCTCCCGTGGCCGGCTGTGCTGCCGCGGAGGCCTCACCGTCCCCATACTACTCCCACCGCTGGCCAGGCCATCCCTCCACTCACCCACTCCCCCTGTTATTCTGCGGTGACGGCAGCCTCACCAGTGAACCCTCGTACTCCTCTCCGCGTGGGCATCCACTGCCGCGTCTTCCCCGGCTCCGCGTCGTCCCCTTCCTAGGCCTCGCCGTCGTCCACCGCCCTGGTGCTCTCGGCGCGGCGTGGTCAATTTGGTCAACGACCGACTTCCATCGGAAGAGTACTGTACGTGGAGAGGCTGATAGCTGGGTCCACGGCAGCCGCAAGGAAGTGCCTCCTTATTACGCGCAAAATAATTATTCCTCCACCTGACAGCAGGGACCCACCGGACGGGCCACTAGTATTTCACGGAAAAAACGTTTCCCCCTTGACTGATGGGCCCCACCGGACGGGCCACCGTATTTTGCGAAAAAAACGTTTGCCCCTGACTGCTGGGACCCACCGGACGGACCACCGTATTTTGCGAAAAAAACGTTCCCCCCACTGTCAGCTCGGGCCCATCGGAAGTGCCTCCTTATTACGCACAGAAAAATGAATACTCCCCCTGCTAGCTGGGACCCACCATGGTGGGAGGCTGACTTGTGGGCCTACTAAGTTGACGGGGATGGAGGGCTTTGTCAACTTAGTCAATATGAACGATTCTAGCTCCAGTGACCGTACGATATCCGTCCAATGGCCGTAGTGCTTCTTCAACCTCTGGTCTTCTTGCTCCAGCCGCCCAAAGTAGCCCCGGTCGTGCCGCATGCTCCTGCCTCCCGTGGCCGGCTGTGCTGCCACGGAGGCCTCACCGCCCCCTACTATTCCCACCGCTGGCCAGGCCCTGCGGCGACGGCAGCCTCACACCGCAGCCGAACCAGTGAACCCTCGTACTCCTCTCCGCACGGGCTTCCATTGCCGCGTCTTCCCCGGCTCCGCGTCGTCCCCTTCCTAGGCCTCGCCGTCGTCCACCGCCGTGGTGCTCCCCGCGCGACGTGGTCAACGTGGTCAAGGAACGACTTCCATCGGAAGAGTACTGTACGTGGAGAGGCTGACAGCTGGGTCCACGGCCACAGCCCAGATTTTTTGTGATTTGCCAAGTAAGTCGCTTTGTCAGGCCTATTGGGCTGGAAATCTTTCAAGACGAGGAGAGCTTTCATTCGGCTGGCCGAGAAAATGGCCCATCAGTAATGAGAAATGGGCTGTACATTTTTAAAACACATCAAACCGGCAATTAGTTTGAAATATCTTTTTTTTCATTTCGAGATTTTAAATTACATTAATTTTTATGCGTGGAGAATTTGTTGGATTTTATATTGATATACATTTATTTTTAAAATCAGTTTGAATGTGAGTCGAGATTTCGGGATTAAAAACAGTTCGGACCGCACCGAAATATGCAAAATTTCGTATAATTTTTTAACTGTGGCCACAATATGGGTTGTAATGCTAACAAAAAGAATATGGGCTCCAAAAAAACCTTAATAATTAGCAAATGGGCTGTAAATTATTAGAAATAATGGCAGATGGGTTGTATGCTGTTTTCCACAGATTTGAGGCTTTCCTAAAAAAAGGTTGACGCACAAGCAGTGACTATTGGATGGCCATCCAACGGCCGTCGTGCTTCTTCAATCTCTGCTCTTCCTGCTCCAGCCGCTCAAACAAGCGCCAGCGGGACTGCCTGCTCCCTCCTCCCCGCGACCGGCTCTGCTGCCGCGCAGGCCTCACCGCCCCACCGTACTCCCATTGCTGGCCTAGCCATCCGTCTACTCACCCACACCTGCTGTTATTCTCCGGCGACGGCAGACGAACCAGTAAACCCTCGTACAGTCCTACTCCCCTCCGCGTGGGAAACAACTGCCGAGTCTTCCCTGCCTCCGTGTCGTTCCCTTCCTAGGCCTCGCCGTCGTCCACCGCCCTGGTGCTCTCGGCGCGGCATGGTCAATGTGGTCAACGACCGACATGCATCTGAAGTGGAGTGTACGTGGAGAGGCCGATAGCTGGGTCCACGGCCGCACGCAAGGAAATGCCTCCTTATTACGCGCAAAATAATGATTCCTCCACCTGACATCAGGGACCCACCGAAAGGGCCTCTGTATTTCGTGAAAAAAATGTTACCGCCACTGATAGCTCAGACCCACAAGCTATATCTTCGCACGCAAGGAAGTGCCTCATTATTACGCACAAAAAAATGAATACTCCCCCTGTTAGCTGGGACCCAGTATAGTGGCAGGCTGACTTGTGGGCCTACTAAGTTGACGGGGACGGAGGGCTTTGTCAACTTAGTCAATATGCACGATTCTAGCTCCAGTGACCGTACGATGTCCATCCAACGGCCGTAGTGCTTCTTCAACCTCTGGTATTCTTGCTCCAGCCGCCCAAACCAGCGCCGGTCGTGCCTCGTGCTCCTGCCTCTCGTGGCCGGATGCGATGCGGCAAAGGCCTCACCACCCCCTACTACTCCCACCGCTGGCCAGGCCATCCCTCTACTCACCCACACCCCCTGTTATTCTGCGGCGACGGCAGCCTCACACCGCAGTGAACCAGTGAACCCACGTACTCCTCTACGTGTGGGCATCCACTGCCGCGTCTTCCCCGGCTCCGCGTCGTCCCCTTCCTAGGCCTCGCCGTCGTCCACCGCCCTGGTGCTCTCGGCGCAGCGTGGTCAACGTGGTCAAGGAACGGCTTCCATCGGACGTGGACTGTACGTGGAGAGGCTGACAGCTGGGTCCACGGCCGCAGCAAGGAAGTGCCTCCTTATTACGTGCAAAATAATTATTCCTCCACCTGACAGCGGGGACCCACCAGACGGGCCACCGTATTTTGCAAAAAAAAATTCCCCCTGACTGCTGGGACCCACCAGCTACACCTTCGCACGCAAGGAAGTGCGTCCGGGCAAAAAAACAAAACGATTCGCCCCCCTGACTGCTAGGACCCACCAGCTACATCTTCGCACGCAAGGAAGTGCGTGACAGTCGGGACCCACCTGGTCGAAGCGTATGTAGCGTTGTCATTCTGGTCGCGAACATGTACGTACATATATACTGGTGGATGTAGAGGCGCGCACGTGTCGTAGTAGAGGCGCGTACGTGTCGTAGTAGAGGCGCGCACGTAGCATGTACACATACGTACAGCGGCCAGGGTGCAAGAAAGAAAATACGGCCACGTATGTGTACATACGGGCGGGGTCTCAAACGCCTACTCGCGCATACGTACGGCCAGGGCTCGTGTACATGGCTGGGTCGGAACGGAGAAACAGCGTCGTCGTCGTGTTCATGGGGAGGCAACGGAATGCGTCGTGTTCATGGGGAGGCAACGGAATGCGTCGTGTTCATGGGGAGGCGACGGAATGCTTCGTGTTCATTGGGAGGCAACGGAACGCGTGGGAGCCAACCGGCTGGGTCGGAACGGAATGCATGGTCGTGTTCATCGGGAGGGCTTGGACGGAACAGGCGATGGAAACGAGGCCTGGCGTACCGCGGAACGGAGGGAACGGACCTCCTACGGTCGAAACGGCGGTCCTGTTGATCGGGAGGGGTGTGGCGTACCGCAAAACGGAGGAAACGGACCTCCTACGGTCGAAACGGGGGTCCTGTTGATCGGGAGGGGTGTGGCGTACCGCAAAACGGACGAAACGGACCTCCTACGGTCGAAACGGGGGTCCTGTTCATCGGGAGGGGTGTGGCATACCGCAAAACGGGACTCCACGGGATACTGTTCGTCTCCACCGTCGACCTCCTCCAGCCTCCATGGGCTCCTGTTCATCCAGCCTCCACCGCGCGCTACTCCACCGGCTAATGTTCAACCACCCCTCCACCGTCTACTGTTCATCCAGCCCTCCACACCACGGGGTCCTGTTCAACCACCCCTCCACGGGCACCCCTCC